>NW_024340698.1:2226061-2238644 GCF_902729225.1 Pteropus medius | reverse complement strand
ATTTTAAAGCACTGTTCTTGACATCCTGTGCGGACAGAGAGGCAAAAATGCTGTGGTTGGAGAAACAGGGTTTTCCCTTAATACCCCTGAAGGTCCATCCAAAAGTGACCGCTATCCTTCCTGGTCACATGGCAGTATTTCCTCCAATATTTCCCCCGCAGCCACCCCCATTCAGTGGTTCATTATGTTCTCTCCCATACTTTACCTTCCATTTTGGACGTCTTACCTACAATTCCCCCAACATAATGTGGCCTTATTTAATTCCCTGGGCGTATGTGAATCATTTTATTTCCCTCTAACCAATTTCCCTCTTGCCTGTTTTTGTACAGCCAATGAACTAAGAAAGTTATTTTTTTCACATTTTTAAATGAATGAGAAAAAATCAGAAAGAATATTTCATGATATGAAAATTATATGAAATTCACATTTCAGTGTCCATCAATAAAGTTTTATTAGAACACAGATACACTCATTTATTTATTAACTGTGGTTGCTTTTGCCTATCAAACAGTTGAGTAGAACGACAATTTACAAAGACTAGAGAGTCTACAACACTTTAAATATTTATTATCTGTGCCTTTACAGAAAAACTGGCCAACTCCTGCTCTGTTTTGTTCCACTGACTTATTTACCTATCCTTATGCCAATACCACACTGTTTTGATCACTGAAATTTTATTATAAGTCCTAAAATGAACTAGTGTAGCTTATCCAACTTTGCTTTTCTTTTACAAGATCATTTTGGCTATTCTAGGCCCTTCACATATGCATATAAATTTTATAATTGGCTTTTCTATATATGTTAAAGCCTGCTACATTTTTATTGTGGTGGTGTTGAATTTATAAATCAGTATAGGGAGAATTGAAATCTTAACAACGTTGAGACTTTTATTCTGTGAACATGTTATATCTTTCCACTTAATTAGGTCTTTAATTTCAGTCTACGATGTCATTTTAATTTTCAATATGGAGCTTTTATACAATTTTTATTAAATTAATTCCTAAGTATTTTATATTTTGATGCTGCTGTAAATGGAATTGTCTTTAAATTTAACTTTTGATTTTTTGCCAAGATCAAAATTATATATAAATGCAATTAATTATTATATATTGACCTCACATCCTGTGGCCCTTATAAATTCACTTGTTTTGTAGATTCCTTTAGATTTTCTACTTAAACAATCATGCTGTCTGTGAATAAGTGCAATTCTACTTCCTCTTTTCTTATTTTTATGTCATTTATAATTTGATTGCTTTATTATATTAGACTACATCCTCCAATGCTGAACATAACTGATAAAAATTGACCTTTTTGCATTGATCCTGATCTTAGAGAGAACGTATTAAATACTTCACCATTAATTATGCTATTGGTCATAGGATTTCTTGTTGATCCCTTTTATCAGGCAGAGAAAGTTCCCTTTCATTCCTCGTTTGCTGAGAGGTTTTATCATGAATGGATATTGAATTTTGTCAAATGCATTTTCGGCACCTTTTTAACTATGCTTTTCACCTTTATTCTATTAAATATTGCAACAAATGGGCATTCCTGGGATAAACCTCACTTGGTCATGATGTATAATTAAAAAATATAAATTGTTGTATTTGATTTGCTAATATTTTAGGAATTTTTACATCAATTTTTATAAGTGATTTTGGTCTATAGTTTTCTTGCTTTGTAATTTATTTGTCAGACTTGGATATCAAAGTCGTGCCAGCCTCATAAATGTAGTTTAGAGGAGCTCCCACCTTTTTTTTCTGAAAGTATTTGTGTGAGATTAAGTATTTGGTAGTATGCACCAGTGAAGACATCCATTATTGGAACTTTCTTGTGAGAAGGTTTTGAATTAATTTTGATATTTACATTGTTCAAAAATTCCAGTCTTGTGTTTTGGTAAATTGCTTTTCAAAAATTTTTTAATTTAATTCGAATTGTTGAATTTATTAGCATGAAATTGTACATGATATTCACTTCATAGTTTTTAAATGTCTGTAGCATATGTAGTGATGCTACCATAATAATTCCTGAAATTGGTAACTTGTGTTTTGTCTTTTTTTTAAAAAAACAATTTTTTAAAAACAGTTTTATTAATGTTTTTACAAAGTACTTTATGCTTTCTTGATTTTCTCATGTTTTGTCTTTTTCTATTTCATTGATTTCTACTCCTTGTCTATTATTTTCTTTATTTTCTATTTAATTTGGATTTAATTTACTTTTTATAGCTTCTTAAAGTGGGATATAATAATATGTGTAATATAAAAATAAAACTATAAATTTCCTACTTAGGACCTGAAACTCACTCACAAAATTTGATATCTTGTGTTTTCTTATGCAGTTTGATTTATCTTTTAATTTCACTTGTGATTTCTTTTTTAACCATGGATTATTTAGAAGCATGTAGCTAATTTCTGAATATTTGGAGATCTTTCAGGTATGTTTTGGATATTGATTACTAATTTAATTCTTCTCTGGTCAGAGAACATATTTCTATGATTTAAATATTTTAAAGTAGATTGAAACTCATTTTATGCCCCAGAATTAGTTCTATTTTGGTGTAGGTCAAAGCTGATTGATAGTAGTTTTCAAATATTATTAAGAAGGTCATTGAATAACATTATTTTGTTATATCATTGATGCAACACCATGGGAGCTTAACTGTTATTTATATCAATTAGCCTATGTTAAATTGGTTTTATTACACATCATTTCACTTAAAGTGCCAGACCCTATCCATGATGTTAAATGAGGACTTATGTACATCCTTACTGATTTCTTTTTCTTCTTGATTTATCAATTATTAATAGAAGTTAAATATCCCACTATGATTGTGGATTTACCTGTTTTTTCCTTTGGTTTTATAATTTTTTTCTTCATGTATTTGGAAGCTCTTTTATTGCATACACATTTATTATCGTTATATATTCTTAAATATATATTTAATTTTTAATTAGAATTAATATATATTAGTTTCAGGTATACGGCACAATGATTATACACTTATGTAACTTAAAAAGTGATCACCCTGATAAATCCAGTACTCATCTGATACACCATACATAGCTATTATAATACTACTGCCTATATTCCCCATGCTATACTCTACATTCTCGTGATTATTTTGTAACTATCAGTTTGTACCTGTTAATCCCCTACCCACATCACCCATACATCTACCCCCCACAAATTGTCAACCATCAAAATGCTCTCTGTAGCTATGAGCTTGTTTCTGTTGTGTCTGTTTATCCTGTAGATTCTACATTTAAGTGAAATTGTATGACATTTGTCTTTCTGTGTCTTACTTCACTCAGCAAAATACCCTCTAGATCCATTAATGTTGTTGCAGATGGCAAGATTTCGTTCATTCATTCATTCATTCATTCATTCATTTGGGCTGAGTAATATTTCAATGTATATAGGTACCACATCTTCTTTAGCCATTCATCCATTGATGGACATCCAGGTGCTTTCATATCATCACTATTGTAAATAATGCTGCAATGAACAAATGGATGCACATGTTCCTTTAAAGTAATGTTTTGGTTTTCTTTGGATAAATACCCAGAAGTAGGATTATTGAGCCCTTCTTTGTCTCTTGTTTTAAAGTCTATTTTGTCTGGTAGATGTATTGCTACCTCAGCTTTTTTTTTTTAATTTACATTTTTATAAAATGTTTTTCTTTCATTCCTTTTCTTTCAGTCTGTGTGTGTCTTTTCATCTGAAATAAGTCTCTTGTAGGCAGCATATGTAAGAGTCTTGCTTTCTTATCCATTGAGGTACCTCATCTTCTGATTGGAGCATTTAATCCTTTTTCATATGAAGTAATTGTTGATTGATATGTAATTATTGCCATTTTATTATTCATATATATATATATATATATATTTATATTTATTTATTTATTCTACTTGTAGAAGTCCTTTAATACTGGCTTAGTGGTGATGAACTCCTTCAGCTTTTTCTTGTCTGGGAAGCTCTTTATCTGTCTTTTGATTCTAAGTGATAGCATTGTTGGATAGAGTAATCTTGGTTGAAGATCCTTACTTTTCATCGCTTCGAACATGTCATGCCAATCCTTCTGGCTGCAAAGTTTCTGTTGAGAAATCAGCTGACAGTCTTATGAGAGCTCCCTTGGAGGAAACTAATATCTTTTGTCTTGCTGTTTTTAAGATTCTTTGTCTTTAACCTTTGGTATTTTAATTATGATGTGTCTTGGTGTGGGACTCTTTGGGTTTACCTTGTTGGGGACTTTCTGAGCTTTCTGCAATTGTATTTCTACTTCCTTTGCCAGGTTAGGGAAGTTTTCTGTCATCATTTCTTCAAATAGGTTTTCCAATCCTTGCCCTCTCTCTTCCCCTTTTGCTAGCCCTATGAGGCAAATGTTGGTACTTTTGATGTTGTCCCAGAGGCCTCTTAAACTCTCCTCATTTTTTGTATTCTTTTTTTCTTGTTGCTGTTCTGATTGGGTGTTTTCTGCTGCCTTATCTTATAAATCCCTGATTCTGTCCTCTACTTCATGTAATCTACTGTTGATTCCCTCTAACGTGTTCTTCATTTCAGTTATTGTATTCTTCATTTCTGACTGGTTATTTTTTATGTTTACTATTTCTTTGTTAAACTTCTCACTGAGTTCATCGATTCTTCCCCTAAGTTCATTGAGCATCCGTATGCAGAGCATTGAAATCTGCATCTGGTAGATTGCTTGCCTCCATTTCATTCAATATTTTTTCTGGAGCTTTGTTCTATATTTTTTTGTTTGGTATATATGTCTTTGTCTCCCCATGTTGGCTGCCTTCCTTTGTTTGTTTCTATGTATTAAGTAGGACTCTTAAGTCTTCTGGTCTTAGTAGAGTAGCTTTATGTAGTAGGTGTCCTGTGAGTCCCAGTGGCACAGTCTTCCCTGGACACCTGAGCCGTGTGTTCCAGGTATGTCCCTTGTATGGGTTGTGTGTGCTCTCCTGTTGTATTTGAGTCTTGGTTGCTATTTGCACATCAGTGGGAGGGATTAACCCTTGGGCTGATTGGTTGTGAGGACTGGCCAGTGAGGGGCTGGCCCTACGGAGCAAGATTCACTTTAGCAGCCCTCTGGTGCCTACCTGCCTAGTCTGCCCTTTGGGTATGTCATCCTTAGATGCTGCCCTGGGTGGTGCTCCAGCTCTGGCCAAATCCTGCCACCGGGTGTGCTGGCCCAAGGGTCTCTTGGGAGGGTCCTAGCCATAGGCAAAGTTCAGCTGCAGCCTGTGCACTGTCCTGGGCCACCTGACAAGAGTCACCAAGCAATCCACAGATGGCTGTTACCTGTGCAGGGCTTATAGGTGCCAGACAGTCTAAGCCAGGAAACAAGGGTGGCTGCCACTAGTGCCAGGTTTGGGACTGTTCAGCAAGAGGTATGGGCATGCTGAGACCAGACACTGCTTGTTTGGGTTTTGTGAGCCTTTGAGAGATATTAGGAAATCCACAGCATGAGGCAAAACAGGTCATTTGTATGGAAAAAATTACTGGAGCAGCTTGGGTGGTCCCGCAAATTGGGAGGGGTGGGGTATCAGGGAATCACAAGGGTAGGGTGTCCAGTGTTAGCCAGGTTGATGGAGCTCAGATATGGTGGCCACCTGCATATGCACACCAGGGGAGTGGAGGAGAACTCAACAAAGGAACAGTGGATTTTGCCAGCACTTCTGTCTGGGAGGAAGCTGTCCCTCCAGCCCTCACCCTGAAGCCAGACAACTCGGTTCCTCCTCACATGTCCCTGGTGCTCCTTGAGCAGTTATCCCAGGTGCTGGAGCTCAGAGTGAGTGAGTCTGTCAGTGAGTAAGTCCATACAGGCCCTTTAAGAGGAATGTCTGTGACTCCCATAGTCCTCTGTTTTCCTTCAGCCACAATCTTCACTGGTTTTCACAGCCAGAGGTTGTGGAGACTTCTCTTCCTGGCATTGAAACCCTGGGCTGGGGAGCCCAGTGTGGTGCTGGAACCCCTCCCTCCTCCAGGGAACCTCCGCAGCCAAGATATCCCTCCTGATTCTCAACCGCCACACGTGGTTGTGGGATCAGCCTGTTCTGCATCTCTGTCACTCCTACCAGTTTCAAGATGGCCTCTGATGTATGTCCCCATTTGTAGGACTTCTGTTTACCCAGACCTCAGGCAACTCCCAACGATCGTTGTCTTGTAGTTTAATTGTAATTTTGATGTGGTTGTTAGAGGAGGAGAGCACAGCATCTACCTACTACATCATCTTGACTGGAAGTCTCCAGAACTTTTTTTTTAATTTCAGCACGTTAATGATGTTCTTTGATTTTTAAGCCTCATTGTTTCTTATATGAAGCCATCTGTAATTCTTATTGTTTCCATGTTCATAACATGCCTTTTTTCTTCGCTTTTAAGATTTTTTCTTTATCTTTGTCTGCAGCAGTTTGTCTATGGTGTGTTTAGGTGAAATTTCTTTTTAAAGATTCACTAATTTCTCTGGATCTGTAGGTTGGTGTTTGATAAAACTTTATTTTTTTTCTTTTGACTCATTGCATGTATTTTAGAAACTTTGATTTTGCTCCAAAGGCAATTGAGTCTCTCCATTTTTTTAAGTATTTTTTTCTCTTTTTGCATCATTTAGGATGAATTTATTGACCTATCTTCAAGTTCACTGATATTTATTTCTATTGTGCTTTAATCTCCTGTTTTTTTTTTTAATCCAATGGTTTTTGGTTAAGATATTTTATTCTTTAGTTTCAGGATTATCATTTAGTTATTTTTATAGCTTTTGAATCTTTCCTGAACTTCTCCATCTTTTCATCCCTTATATCCATCTTTTCCTGTACATATATTTTTATTGACATAAAATATACAAAACATAGTTACCCATTGTAGAGTGAAATTCAGTGGCATTTAATACATTCACAATGTTGTGCAACTATAGCTCTATCTACTTTCAAAATATATTCATCACTCCAAACAGAAATCCTGTAGCCATTAAGCAGTCACCTTCAACTTCCCCCAGCACCTAGAAACCACTAATCTGCCATGGATTTGCTTGTCGTAGACAGTTCATACAAATAGAATGATACAATATGTGACCCTTGTATCTGGCTCTTTTCACTTAATGTTTTCAAGGTGCATCGGTGTTGTAGCACGTATTAGAACTTCATTCCCTTTTATGGCTGTAAAATATTCCACTGTGTTAATATACCACATGTTGTTTATCTGTTCATCAGTTGATAGAAATTTGAATTGTTTCTAGCTTTGACTACTGGATGCCTGTTTTAAATTATTTTTTATATACATAGGAGTGGAATTGTTGGGTCAAATAGTAACTCTATGTTCAAATATTTGAGGAAACACCAAACTGTTTTCCACAGTAGCTGTACCCTTTACAGTCCCATCAGCATCATATGAGGGTTCTGATTTTTCCACATCTTTGCCAACATATGTTATTGCCTGTCTTTTTGTATGTGTGTTGCTGAAGCGAGCACATGTCTGTCTTTTTGATTATTGGCATCCTAGTGATCGTGAAATGATATTTCACTGTGATTGGATTTGTATTTCTCTAATGACTAACAATGTTGAGTATCTCATGTGCTTATTGGCCATTTGTATATTTTATTTGGAGAATGTCTATTCAAGTCCTTTGCCCATTTTTATATTGGGTTGTTTGTCTTTTTGTTGTTGAGTTGTGTGAATTCTTTATATATTCTGATTACTAGACAATTATCAGATATATGATTTGCAAATATGTCTCCTGATTCTGTGGTTTGTCTTTTCACTTTCTTGATAGTGTCTTCTGATGTACAAAAATTTTAAATTGTTGTAAAATCCAATTTATGTATTTTTTTTTTGTTGGTTATGCTTTTGGTGTCATGTGTAAAGATTCATTGTCAAATCCAATGTCATGAAGATTTATCACTGTTTTCTTGTTTTTGTTTTTAGAATGTTATGGTTTTAGTCCTTATATTTAGGTCATAGATCCATTCTGAGTTAGTTTTTGTATATGGTATGAAGCAGGCTTTCAACTGTAGCATTAACTCATTTATTTAGATTAAATCAGCCACTGTTAGTGGTTTCCTAGGAGGAAATTTCTTTTTAATCTTTAGAATTGTCATAAGCTCCATCTGTTGCTTAATCACTGTTTTGAACATGTATGAACCCAGCTTAAGAAAGAATAGACTCAAGAGCTCCCAAACCCTTTAGCTTTACATTTGACATCCTCGGCTAACATTAACCTCCCTTTTAAGGTATATCTCCTGACTTTTCTCTGAAAAGGTTATTCAAGCCAGGCAAATTGTCTATCCATACCTGAACCTCAGCAGCCCTTTCTTGCTAAAGACCATGTTTTTAAATGTTGCTAAAGACCATGTCTGTCTCATTGACCACTTCAGTATCTAGCACGATACCTGGCACACACAATGAAGTCACTCCTTACACATGGGATAGATCTTAAAGTCAGCATGTAAAATGAAAATCTCATGGTCAAAATTACTTTTGATGATGCCTTGGGAAGGTGCCACAGTGGAGAATGGCATCCTTCTCTCAGAAATTCCAGTGTGGCCAGCATTTTTTTTCAGCATGGATGCAGATCACTGGGTTCTTTTTGATCCCCAGATTAAGTAGTTGACTTGCACTTGTAGTTGGCCATATTATATGAAAAAAATGATATCTTTAAACAAAAAATGATACTCAGCAAACTGAGATGTTTACATTAGGAGATGGAAGAACAGATTCATGCCTCTTAATCTCACACTCGATCTAGGGTATATATTAATCGAGTGTAATGGTTGAGATTTGCCCATACTATTTAATTATCTCCTAGTGTGTACTGCTGAAGTAATGTAAGTGAAATATGCCTATGAATGCCAGTGTTGTAGACACTCAAAAAGTTTCTTGCATGAGTGACTTAATACTGTTCTCTCTACTTGAATGGCTTCCTTTTGTCGCCTATCAAAATCCTATACATTTTTCAGAGACAAGCTGATGACCCACTTACTCCCCCCAACAGCAGGCTAATTATTTCATTTATTGCATGTCTACTCTGCAGCAAACAACGCAAAACATTTTATTTGCTTTGTCCTCCTTTAATGCTCACAGTGATCTTATGAGAGTGGAATAAAGAATATTTTTCCTGTTTTAAGGATGAGAACACTGAGATTTAGAGAGGTTAACTATCTTGCCCAAGGTAGCTGTCATCTACTTTGCTCACCACTATCTCTCCGGGGCCAAGAATAGTCTCTGGCATATAATATATGTTCAACAAATATCAAATATTGACTACATAAAATGATTATCAAATGATTATCCAAGCCTATGTGCTTAGTTGCTCTTCCAGGGCTTCTTGATGTGTTCCAACTTATGACCCCAGTCATACCTTCTTATTCTATTATCGACATATTAGCCCCAAACAAGAATATATCATGGACATTCATTTGCTTTAAATTTGCGTTGTAAACACTATACGTATCTTAATGTTTTTTCAAAGTCCGTTTGCTCCTGGTGAGTTTGATATGCTTTTTACCTCCTGTTCCCTTCTCCTTCCTCACAGCTCCATGTTCTACTGTCTCCTGCCCTCTGTCCAATCTTGTTCTCAGATTCTTACTTCATACTCAGAGGTAAAGGGCCAACAGCATAGAACAGTTTTCCTCTCAGTGGGGTTCGCATTTTCCAAGGGACCTAATTCCTAAGATGGAAGAAGGAAACCCTAATGATGCAAGTTCTAGCCCTGGTTTAGAGCAGGGTTTCTCTATCTCAGCACTCTTAACATTCTGGGCTGGATAATTGTTATTGGAGACTTTCCCATGCATTGTAGAACGTTTCACAACATTGCCACCTTCAACCCACTAGATGCCCCCTTCTCAGTTATGACATCTAAAAATATCTCTAGATATTGCCCTATGTTTCCTGGGGAGAAGAATCACTAACAATTAAGAACCATTGGTTTAGAGGATTCTGTGAGGAAGTGAAGTCTTCCAGGATATCTTAAAATCACACCAGGTGTCATAAGTGTAAATGCCTTCAGGGGCCAGGCAGAGATGAAAATGCAAGGAAGCAGAAAAGTATTACATTTAAGAAGTAGTGGGCTTGTGGAAAACTGGAGAGTGTATGCCATATCTAAAGGCATTCAAAAGGCATTATAAATCTCTGTGAGCCAGATGAAGTACATCTGAGGATTGAAATGGGCTGCCAGTTAGGAGCCTCGGATGTTTGTGCTCTTCCCTTGGGATGGCTCACCTCTGGCACATGATCTCGTCATTTGGGCTAGTGATTCCTTATCCCAATTTCTTCTCCTTCACCTCCCCAATTTCCTGGCTTCAAAATAAGAATGTCCCTAAATAATCAAGGCACATCAGTTCACCCTAAAACACAAAAATACTTTTAAATTCCACTAAAAAATGTTAAATGTATATGTGCTATTTAAATGAACAAATTTCCAAGACTATCCAATAATATGAAACTGCCTATATGTTAAGTGGAAAGGACAAAGGCATGTAAGAACAATACAGGCAGGAAAGAAAATCTGCAAAAGAACGCCAGGAAAACAGATCAAAATGTTAATAAGGTTGTATCTGTAGATTTTTTCCTCTCTATTTTAGCTTTCCTATATATTTTTTTAAAGTTTATGTTTAATATGAGAAGTCTACACTTGAAAGGAGAGCCTGTGCTGTCCAGTTCTTGTCCAGGTGGGGAAGGTGTCATGAAATCAAATGATAAAAATTCCAGTGACTAAGCTAGCCATCCCAGCCCTACCCTGTCAGAGGCATCATATCTGATCAATAACAAGAGAACTTGGAGTTCCCCGTGTGCAGTTATTAACATTAATAATAATTGGAACACTAATCTCTGCCCACTGCATTCTGTTCTCCGGTTGCTTTCTGCTGCTTTTTAATGATGCACTTTTGCTTTTTCTCATGTACTCCACATTATACACATGCTGTACTGCCCTACCTTCCCTCGATTTATGCATGTCTCTAGCAGATGGTTGGGCCAGTCCACCTCCGGTGCTTGTTTAGCATAACAGAGAGCTCAACAACTGGGGCCGCTCACAAGGTTCAGCTTGCATTTCTGGATCCTGGTGGGGTAAACACACAGGGTTAAGGCCAGCACTTGCCATCTTTGACCCACCTTCACAGCAATTAAGGATGGATTTTGCTATTCACTTTTCAAGAGTTGTTTTTCTTTTCTCCTTTTATTCTACTCCTTCCCCCTAATCCTTTTCCTTGGTCTTCCCTAGATTTCTCCTAGACTTCCATAAGTGGTGGTGGGGACAGGGAATTTTCCAGAAAAAAAAATGCCATATTGAAATCCAGAATTGGGTGTCTGCTAATCCCTGTTTTTGGTGGCTGAGTCTTAGGCTTGAAGGGCTATCCCTTATTTACTCATTCCTTTTCCCTGTCTCGAGAAAAAGTGTGTCACATCAACCATCCAGTCTCCTCAGTATGGTAGGACTTTTGAGCACATGAGGATATGAGTCATTAAAGAAATCTGGATTGGCCTCAGATAACACGCTTCCAGTTTCTGGGAGCCTGTGGAGTAGTTCAAGTTACCTCCCAGGAGCTTGGCCTTCTGACTGCCTCAATTCAGAGCTACACTTCTCCCCATGCTCTTAACGCATTGATTTTAAACTCCTGTGGTCTAAGGAGTATTTAATGGATGCTTACTATGGCAAAACAAGCTTCATTTTTTTTTTTCATCTGATCTGGGGCCTAAGATCTAGGTTTTCGTGGTAAGGACATCTGAGGAGTCGAAGGTCGTTATTGTTCTAGGATTCTATAAGCTTTGCCTTAACGTCTTAAAATGTACACAGCTTGAGATGAGAGAGCTGTAAAGTGCCAGCCAGAACTTCACTGTAATATGTTATTTCCATGTGGATGGAAAAAATTGATTTCTAATTCATAAAGTATATCCCCAGATGCCAGTCATTACGTACTTTTCTAGCTTCAGCTTAAAAGTACTCTGCACAGTATATTCACAGAAGGCAGAAAAGAGGGGTTGCTTTCTTCTCACCCCAGGTGAAGAAGTTAAAAATGGAACTTTGTGGAGAGGAAGCCAAGAAAACAGTTGGGGTGGTGTGATTGTTGGGGGAGGAGCCTGGATAAATGGTGGTCTCCATATATTTTCAGGACGTCTCTTTTCTCTCCAGAGCTGGAGGAAAATCAATATCTTGTTTTCAGATGGGTAAATGGAGTCGTCTCTTTAAAGTGCCCCGGTCAGTTCACCACACGTCGGGCAGCTGCTGCTTTCCAGGCTGCCCTGCGATTCCCAGGCTGGGAGGATTGACAAGGCGATGATAAACTAACGTGCCCCCTCAGCTCTGGGTGTGCACCATTGTTCCCGCAGCTGAGACCCTCTGCTGCTATTTGCTTTCTCCCACATACATTATTCAACAGCCCAGGAAAAGGCCAAGAACCTCTTTCATTCAGGAATTCTGTATTAAAATAATCAATTTCAAACTGAAGCCGGGAAGGCCAGCTTGCTACAGGGAGAGCCTATTAATAAGCCACCAGTCTTTTCCATTTGCATTGAACTCATGCCTGTATTGTGGTAATATGGGATTATTTTTTTTTTCAGTTTCCTCCAAGAAACTAAACATCACATTGGTTCTCCTGCTCTT
>NW_024340698.1:2225326-2225745 GCF_902729225.1 Pteropus medius | reverse complement strand
CTCTCTCTCTCTCTCACACACACACACACACAAACACACATTGTGATAGTCAAACACCAAGTCAAAAAATTAGTAACCTTACATATACAAGTCAGAATAAGTTTTAAGTGCCTTCTAGCAGCCTCATAAGATGCTTTCCCAAATGGGTGATCTTTTCCTATTTGATTAATAAAGGGTTAATCAGAAACTCCCTTTTTGTGGTTACCTTATTGTCAAAATTCCAAGTTTACATATCAATCTTTTTTCATGACTTTAAACAACTCAGCGACCAAAAAGTAATAATTGCCATTTTGTAATCAGTTCAACTAACATTTATCGAACATCAATTGCGTATATACGAAATCCTCAGGGCTTTAACCTGGGGCATCACAGTGAATCAGTTATGATTCCTCAAGTGTCTTGTGAAATGTAGATTTTTA
>NW_024340698.1:2176648-2225295 GCF_902729225.1 Pteropus medius | reverse complement strand
AAAAGTTAAATTCGAATTTTCAATAAATAACAAGTAATTGTTTATTACTATGTTTCATGAAGTTTTTGGGACACACTTATACTAAACAAATCATTGTGTATCTGAAATTCAGATTTAACTGGGGATCCTACATTATATTTGGAAATATACTTTTTAAAGGAATTCTTGACATGACTTTGAGGTTTTTGATGTTGCTATTTTGTACTTCACACTTACCTCTGAAACTTAGAATAGAGAGAAATTGATTCACTGAAAGCCTAGTTAGTAGGGTTCAAGTTAATTAAAAGTTTCTTTTTTCATGTAAGAAGAAGATTTTTCAACTGATTTATAGAGGGGTCTTTTTCCCTTCTTTTTGTTCCACAGGTGACATAGAATAGTTTTTTTTTTCAAATTTTTGTGATAAAATAAATTACTAAAAGTATAAAACTATTTTAAAGTAGTTCTAAAATAACTCATAAAAAGAAATATTCCTATCCCAATAGTTGATTGACTTAATAAAAATAAAGAAAATTTTCCCAAAATAATTCAACATGTATCCCATACTGTGTCAAGGACTGCTAAGCATTAGAGAGACAAAGCAAAAGTGAATGTATCCATGAAAATGCCCAGTGCATGGATAATCGATGAATAATAGCTACAGCTGACTATGAGCATGTCCTGGCAGAGGAGAGACATGTAGGAGCAGACTCTTGCAATCAGTGTTAGGGGTCCATCCCAGAGGACAGAGAACTCACTTAGCCTAGATTCTGCAAAGTAGGAAAAATTAGAACTGCCAAAGTACGTGACTATTGTTTTCAAGAATAAGTTCTGGTTAGTTTTTTATCAAGGGCAATTGAGGTGCTGAGGGTGCTAAAGCATAGTGACTGTCCTCTAGGAGCTCAAAATAGGTCACTAAAGGTAGACATAGCACATGCAAGACAGAATAAGTAAGTGTCAAGAGAGCAGATATAATAGCAACTACCCTTTATAACAGGCTTACTATATGCCAAGCACTGTGCTAAGTGCTTTACATTCTTTGTTTCCTTTTATCCTCACAATATCCTTTTGAGGATACCTATGTTCTTCTTTAGGGGCTCAGAGGAGGGAGAGGACTCCTGAAAATTTGGTTTCTCAAAGCAGCAAGTATATGATTCTCTTTTCTGTACCATTTATCTAATTTGTCTAGTTCACTGCCCAATAGTATATTGATTTAATTATGTTGCAGTGGCTTTATAATATGTTTGGATATGCAGTACTATAAAATGATATTTTAATTTATTGAAGAAAGGTGATTTAATAAATAATAATGCATCTAACATCTTTCTAGAGAAAAATAACATTGTGTGGACATGATCTTTCACCACATATTGAAATAAATTGCAGATGAAGACTTAAATATAAAAAATAATAAAAATTGCTGTAAATTCCCGGAGACTACATGTACAAGACAGGGACAGGACTGGATACTCAGAAGCTATAAAAGAAAAGATGGGCCTACTAGATATTATATAAATTTAAAACTTCTGTATGGCAAAAGAAACCATGAAATCCACAGACAAATAATAGATTTAGAAAATTATTTGTAATACAAACGAGAGGTAGAAGATATATTCACAATATACAAAGAGCTCTTGCAAATTAAATAAGTGATAAACACCCTAAAATAAAAATCAGCAAAGGGTATGAAGAGACATATTCACAGAATAGTAATCCAAAAAAGCTGAACAAACTTATGACAAGGTGCTCAAATTCACTAGTGGTCAAGGAGGCTCAAACTAAAGTAATGTAATATTAGCTTACACCCATCAGCCAGGCAAATTTTTTTTTTAAAAAGTGATACCACCTCTTCCTGAATGGGTGTTGTAAGATCTTGCAATAAGTTTTACTTTAACAGTCCTGCTCCTGAGGGTACGTCCCATGGAAATAAACCATAACACACAGGGTTCTATATACAAGTGTGTTTATTGGAGCATTGGTTATAGTCACACACACACACATACACACACACACACACACACACACACACACACAGAAATGAAAACAAAGATAATGCTGTAAATAGGATACTTGAATAAATTCGTAATACATCAACACAGTAGAATATTACAAAGATATCAAAAAGAATAAAATAGAGCTGTACTAGGTGAATTAGAAGGATTTCCATGAGACATTGTTTAATATAAAAATGAGATGCAGAAAAGTGTGTTAAATATCTAATTTTTATAAAATACATATTTTAAAATCTGTGTAATTTCTATATAATTATTTTTCCATGAAGAAAAATATGGAAGGATACATACTGAGTTGTCAGTATAGGTTAGAATGAAGGAGATGGGGCAGTAAATGATGTGGATGGAGGAATGAGCCCTGTAAAAAGGGGAAAATACAAAGATTGTCACTGAAGGAAAACTCTATGCATTTGTGTATTTTTCTTCTTCAATAAAAGCCTAGGAATTTTTTTTCTGCAACTTCTTTTCTGTGTAGCCCCAAAGAAGGTAATCATTGTTAGGTCTATTGCTGGTGACTGCAGCTTTCAGCATGTGTGCAAGGCAAGCTTCCTTTCTGAGGAAGAAAATTTTAATTGCTGTGAAGTGGAACCTTCACCAGAACACAGAAACCATGTTTTTGCCCAAGACCATGAAAATTCAGAGGGTGCATTAACTTTTAATAATACTTTTAAAAGCTTAACTCTTAGTTAGCAAGAGTTGATAGCAGAAATGGGAAGCTTCCCCGGTGTCATACATTGCAGTATAACCCAACTCTGAGTCATGTCATGAATTATTGAATTGGTTTGAGGGTTATTCCTCTCTGCCTCTGTGCCAAAATTGCTCTGACCCCTAGCATTCTGTTTTCTCAAATTTCCTCTGGCTGACAATATTCCATCACAGGCTTCTGAAAACAATGCGGGATGTCTTTTAAATAAAACTAAGGTAAGAAAATATATCCTGGAAAAGTTCTAAGATAATATGCACTGCATTTCTAGTAAGGTGCTCGCAGTGGTCAATGGAAAACTTCTCACTTACAGTTCCTACAGCCAGGGAGGAAGTCCATCCTATCAAAAAAATCAATCCAATACAAAGATGAAGGATGTAGCTTTCTTCATCTCTACAGGAAAAAAATAACAGGAGCCTGAGCTGAGGCTCCAGCTGGGGGCGTGGAAAAGACAGTCTGCTTCTCAAAGCCATATGCCTATTTAGAAGGGGTACTTAGATAGTATCATTTATGGAAACAGACAAGTCTGGAAGAAGAGTCGGTTTGGGCAGGTGAGAGAGATTTGACTGTCCACATGTGGAGTTTGATATGCACGCCAGGCATGAGGTGGTAAAGGTTGAGTGAGGACTTGGAAATGTGATACTTGAATTTAAGAGACAGGTAAGGTCTGAGAGAGGTGAAAAGAGAAGACTGAATCACCCAGAGAGTCTAGAGAGAGAAGAGAGGAGGGAAGGGACTAAAAATATCACCTCATTTAGGAATGGGTGAAGGAAGGAGAGCTGGAAAAAGATAAAGGTGTTGGGAGAGGTGGGAGAGGGAAGCCGGAAATAAAGAGTGGCGATGTTTGTCACCAAAGCCATGGTTTCATGAAAGAGCTTGATCAGCAGTGGCAAATGCTGCCCAGAGGGTAGAGATGTTAAGGACTGGTAGGAAGCACTTAGAGTCCAAAATTAGAAGTAGCGATTTTTAGAACATGTCAGTAGGATAATTGGTTTGAAAGCCAGATTATGAAGGTTTGAGGATTAGATGGTAAAGAAGCAGAGGAAGTCAATGTAGAGTAAACTTAAAAGATGTTCATGGTGAAAGGTGGGGGGCGGCAGAATGAGAGCAGGGTTAAGTTAGGGTGATTTGGGCCTAGTAGGACTGTGATCATCTATAAGGGTGGAAAGAAATGAGCCCAGACAGAGCTTTAAACAAGAGGTAATAAATTGAGCCATGTTCCTTGGCAATGAGGGAAGTAAGCCTAGGACGGGAGAAGAAATACAGGTTTCTTTAAGATTTGAAGAACAGAGAGGAAAGGGGAATGAGTGGGTAGGTTTAGGTATGGACGGATGCAGAGAAAAACATTTAAATAACAATAACCTTCCAACAAAATGGTTGGAATTTCAGTTGCCACAGTATATTAACTGTAATTGCATAAAGTACAAACTTTGATGTTATCTTTTCAGTCCACAAATTTATTATGTAAATAACAGAAGCTCAGCGTGGTTAGTAACCAATCACATCACTTCTTTCAAAGTCAGTTGGTGATCAGTCACTGCACAAAACAGTGTAGTTGTGTTGCCTCTTTGTCTCTCAGTGATAAACTCACATAATATTTTACAAAAATGGATAATTGAAAGAGTGAATTATCCGACAAAGATGAAAGATCAGCAAACAAAAAGTGATATTTCTAGAAATGAACTTAGGATTGAACATAAATGAAGTTATAGAAAAAAGTTAACCATGAGAATTTTGTCACTGCCACCATCCTAGAGATCCTAGAAATGTAGCCAGAGGAATTTAGTAAGGGTGACAAAAAGAATGATGATGTCCCAGAGGCCGTGACTCCAGCAAAAACCTACACATTGAAGGAGCTCTTGGAGATATTTCACAGTGTTGAAATGCAATGGATAAAATATCGAATGCAGATCCGAAACTTTAAAAGGTGTGTGACAATTTGTTGAGGCATAGAAAATATGCTTGCTTGTATCATAAATTATATGAGAAGGCAAACACTGTTAAAACTAACATTGATAAGATTTTTACAAACTAATACAATATTTTAATTCCCAATGTTTCTAATGTTTAAATGACAGTGTACTAAATAAACAACAATTTTATTATTGTTATTCTCCTGTATATTTACAATTGAATGGACAGTAAGAGAATTTTTAGTGTTTTGACGAAAACTTGAACGTTTTTGGAACGATAATTTCCTCATTGATTATTAGGATTGCTTTGCATGGTTTCAGCATTTATGGTCTTATTTATGGTTCTATACTACCCTGCTTGTATTATGATTTTCTTCAAGTAGCCCATCCTTTCACAAATTTCTTAATAAAATTATTCTTAGTTGTTTTAAATTTATTACTGCTGCCGGGAATGGAATTCATTTGTGCTATTTTCTAACAGGATATTGCTGATAAATTAGGAAGCTCTTGCTTTTTGTATATTAATTTAGTGTCTGAATACTTTGTTAAGCTCTTATTATTTCTAACAAGTTCTTGTTGACTTGGTGCCTGTCCCCTGGGAATTCTGGCTCTAGATTTTACATAGAACAGGTGTGAGGGGGAAAAAAAGCCCTGGCTAACAGAGAGAGATTGTTGCTTGCTTCTGCTTTGAAGATGGGTCCTTGTTGACATCATAGCTCAGTGGGCTTGTTTTCCAAAGCAATCTTTAGTGTCATGGCTGATTGTCCTGGGTTCAAATCTCCAGTAGCCACATGCCAACTATGATCTAAACCCATGTGAACTAAACATCACTGAGCCTGTTTTCTCATTGGAAAGTAGAAATAATAGTATCTACCACATAGATTAAGTTAGATATTAGTATCTACTACATAGATGAAGTTAGATATTACATGTAAAACACCTTCCTGGGAGTTAGCACAAAGAACAAGATCTGTAAATGTTAAGTATTATTTTTCATTTTAATATTTTTATTGTGATATAATTGACATATAACATAATAGCTTCAGGAGTACAACATAATATTTCAACATATATATATATATATATATATAAGCAGAGCATATATATATATTACCAAAATGATCACTTGTAAGTCTAATTAACGGCTTCATTACCACATATATCACACAATTTTTTTCTTTTGATAACTCTCAAGATGATTTACATTACATTTCCTTCTTAGCAACTTTCATATACAATGGTATTATTAATTCAGGTCACCATGTTGCATATGGCTCGATTTGCAGAACTTACTTCAAAGCTTGTCCTTGACTACCTTTACTGCTCCCCCCCCCCCCACTGGCAACCATCAAACTACTCTTTGTGAGTTTATTTGTTGTTGTTAAGACTCTACATATAAATGAGATCAAATGTTATTTGTCTTTCTCTGCTGACTTATCTTACTTAGCATAATAGCTTTAAGGTCCATCCATGTTCCAAATGGCGAAATTTCCTTCCATTATGGCTGAATAATATTCCATTGTGTATGTATATATTACAATATAAAAAATCATATATATATATATGTATCACATTTTCTTTGTCTTTTATTATTTTAAAAATTATTATTCCTTTCTGGCCCAGCTGAGCTGCTTCAGAACCCACCTGTGCTTTGCTTAAGGACAGTTCCACAAGGCCTATGACAGATGGTTGGGGTATGTTGTTGGTTTTAAATCTCTGCATCTCTTTATCTCTTTGGTTTTTTCATGTATTTAAATGAGAATGGTGGCTTCCCCTTTAAGAACCCAAAAGTCAATAACACAAAATTTTGAGCTGGAAAGAATGGTGTGGCATAGGTATATTTTCTCTAGTTCCTCCTGTATTTATTTGGTTGACAAGTTCTGCGAGCCCTATCTCCAATATCCACCGTTCCCCTTCCCTTTCCATTCCCTTTGTCTTACATCTGGACCTTAGCTTGCACTGAACCTCTGTCGTAGTTTCTAAATGGATCTTTCTGTCCTTTCCAGTTACATTTCTAGTTGCTATCAATATTGAACTCTCTCCCAGCTCTCCAACACACCTCACTATTGCCAATACCATTACCAGCTTCACCTCTGAACATACCCAGTACTCCTCCTTCCCCAAATATATCCTGTGCTTTTCTACCTCCACGTATACTCACATTGTTTCTCCCGCCTAAAATTCTCTCCCCATTCCACTTTCATCTTTTAAAATCTTGTTCATCATCTCATGTCATGCTTTCATGAAACTCTTCTTTGATTTTCCTTTTCCCACCCTCCCTCTCAGAAATCAGAATGAACCATTTCTTCTTCGATGTTCTGAGCATACTTGCTTGTACTCATTTCCTTAGATTGAATTCATCTTTCATAGAAGTAGAGTAGACTTCTGTACACTCAACACATCTCTGTTTAATAAATCTCTGTTTATCATGCACAAGATCCATGTCTTAAACATCCGGATAAACCCTAGAGGGTAGCCACATCATTGTATTTCCCTGCTTGCCTTTCACCCGTGTCTCAACTAGCCTCACACATTTAAAGAAGAGTGAGAACCATGTCTTGTTCACCACTGTATTCCAGGTGCCTGACACAGGGACTGGTACATAGTAGGTGCTCAATAAAAGTGTGCGGAATCAAATAATAGCCCTCCCATTTCATTGACTTCTTTGACCTCACGATTTGGGCCTCCTATCTACTTCATCGACCACTACTATCACTTGCAATTGCCTGCTCCACCTCTCAGATCTTGAACTCTGAAATACCTTCCAGTTACCAAAGCTTTCCAACTTTTGGTGGACTTGTTCAACCCCGTTGCTGTGACTGATGCCCCCCTGACCTCTCCCTATTCTTCTAGTCAGTCCTGATCTGACTTCTGTCACCTTCCTTCTCAGTTCAACATTCTATTCCATTCTTTCCAGGGCCCTGGCTAAGATGGGGTCGCTGGAGCACAGAAATTTAGAGGGCACCACATTTTTCTCCCACCACCTCTCTGGTCTCTATTGGAAGCCTTACCCCGGCCCTAGGCCAGCCCCCTTGGCAGTCGCAGAGATGGATGGAGCAAGAGGCCTGAGGTCAAGGGCTGGGAGCGCACCAGTCAGGGGACCTTTTGTGTGCAGGGCTGCCCCTCCCCCTGCCAAGAGCAGTTTCCATTGAAGAGAAGGCCAGTTTCATGCTGCTTGCCCCAGACACCGAAAATGCTAGTTAGTGCAATGATTTTGTCCTCTCTTCCCTCACCCCTTGACACTGTGCCAATCTCCACACTGCTTTCCCTGCTTCAGAGCTATAGCAAGGCCTGACACTGGGCTTCCTGGGACCTCCACCATTTCCAGCTGCCTACCCTTGGTAGATGCTTGATGGCTGCTCAGCCATCTTCTTAACTGCCAAATGTTGAGTCACAGGGAATATTCATATTGGAGGACATTTGTGTTGCAAGATGGAGAGAGAGAGAGAGAGAGAGAGAGAGAGAGAGAGAGAGAGAGAGAGAGAGAGAGAGAGAGAGAGAATGGGAATACAATCCTGAGGCTGAGCTTTATAGGGCTGACAGAAGAGGCAACAAGTCTCTTTACCACTCTAAGCCTCTCTTCATTACTGCATCAGTAAAATGGGAATGACAACAGTATCTACCTTATACCAGTGCCTGTTACATGCAATAAGCACTTAATAGACGTGAGTTCCCTGAGTTTTGAGTTATCCTCCTGTACTTACTCTTTCGGATACTGTGGTGAAGATTAGATAAGAAAACTGTTACAGTAGGTCTAGTAAATGTTAGTTAAGATCAACTCCAGAGGCCAGGCAGCAGCTCTTCTCCCTTTAGTGTCCCCCCTGCTCCCCTCCCATCAAGTGATCTGAAAGGCTGAAGGGCTCCTAGGAGAATTTCCTTTTCAGGATCTAGAAACTTAAAACTTTTTGAGCTGGTGCCAAGAATGTTCACTGCAATCAACTTTGTCTGTCATAGAGGCCAGCCTGGGGTTTCAAATTCTGCCACTGAATGTTGGTCCCCTCCTTGAATACAGTGGGAGATTTAAGTGCAGTTGAAATCAAAGCCAGTTTTTTCCTATCAGTGGGTTTTAAAAATCCAGAAACATTCTTATCCATGTTTTTGAAATTGCAACCAAGTCTATAGTCAGAATTGCAAAAAGTGAGGCTGCTATAAACTCCTTTACTTACTTTTACCCAAATGTGTTTCTTTCCAAAGCCCAGCATTCTATATACATGTTCATTATATGTTGTTTCCAGCTGACTTAACCTTTAGAAAAGTCATAGTCACAGGAAATGCATGCCCTGGATGTGACTTAGGCACAACAATAGCACATATCCTGCATACTTAGCCTCCAAGGAAAGTTTGCCAGTGGACACATCGCTCCACATAAACTAAGCTGAACAGTCTCTATTTGCTGCATCTGGAAACACCTGATCATGATTTTATTTTGTTTGTTTGTTTTTAAAGAAAAGGTGACGTTTTAAAGTAACTCAAAACATTTTCAGAAAAAAGTAGTTTAATTTCGATTAGGTTCAATTTTTCAATTTTTTTTCTTTTATAGTTTGCATTTCTGGTATCAATACCCCTAGCCTCAAAGATTTTCATTATATTTTTCCCCAAATGGCATATATATTTTACATTTAAGTCTGTAACCCATTTCGAGTTAAGTTTTGTATAAGGCATGAGACTTAGGTTGAGGTTCATTCTTTTGCTTATGGATGTCTAAATGCTCCAGCATCACTTTAATTTTTTTTTTCAATTAGAGTTGACATCCAATATTATTTTACAGTAGTTTTAGGTATACAGCATAGTGGCCAAACATTCATACAATTTATGAGGTGATCCCCCTAACCAGTCCAGCACCACACATTTACCATAATACCATTGACAATATTCCCCATGCTGCACTCTACATTCCCATGACTATTGTGTAACTTCCAATTTGTACTTCTTAATTCCTTCACCTTTTTCACTCAACCTGCTACCCCACCTCCCATCTGGCAGTCACCAGTTTGTTCTCTGTATCTACGAGTCTGTTTTCGTTTTGTTTTTTCATTTATTTTGTTCTTTAGATTCCACATATAATTGAAATCATGTTACTTGTCTTTCTCTGACCTATTTCATATAGCATAATACCCTCTGGGTCCAACTATGTCATTGCAAATGGTAAGATTTTATTTTTTATTGCTAATATTCCACTGTATATATGTACCATCTTTTCTTTATCCAATTGTCTGTTGCTGGCACTTTGGTTGATTCCATATCTTGGCTATTGTAAATAGCGCTGTAGTGAACATAGGGATGCATATATCTTTTCAAATTAGTGTTTTGATTTTCTTTTGGTAAATATCCAGAAGTGCAATTTCTGGGTAATAAGGTAGTTCTATTTTTAATTTTTTGAGGAACCTCCATACTGTTTACCATGCTGGCTGCACCAATTTGCAATCTCACCAGGAGTGCACAAGAATTCCCTTTTCTTCACATCCTCACCAATACTTGTTTTTTGATTTATTGACGATAACTATTCTGATGGGTATGAGGTTATAGCTCATTGTGTTTTTAATTTGCATTTTTCTTATGATTAGTGACATTGAGCATCTTTTCATATGTCTATTGGCCATCTGAATGTCCTCTTTGGAGAAATGCCTCTTCAGGTCCTCTGCCTATTTTTCAATTAGGTTTTTTTTTTTTTCTTGTTGAGTTGTATAAGTTCTTTGTAAATTTTAGATATTAACTACTTATCAGGTGTATCATAGGCAAATACCTTCTCCCATTCAGTAGGTTGTCTTTTTGTATTGTTGATTGTTGAAGGTTTCCTTAGCTGCGCAAAAACTTTTTTGTTCGATGTAGTCCCATTTCTTTATTTTTTTTTTTTACTTTTGTTTCTCTTGCCCAAGGAGATATATCAGAAAGATATGACTAAGAACAATGTCAGAGAGTTTACTGCCTATGTTTTCTCCTCGGAGTTTTATGGTTTGGGGTCTTACATTTAAGTCTTTAATCCATTTTGGGTTTATTCTTGTATATGTTATAAGAAGGCGATCCAGTTTCTTTTCTTTTTTTCTTGCATGTATCTGTCCAATTTTCTCAGCATCATTTATTGAATAGACTGCCTCCTTTGTCATAGATTAAAGGACCATATATGTGTGGGTTTATTTCTGGGCTTTCTATTCTGTTCCATTGATCTATGTGTCTGTTTTTATGCTGGTACCATGCTGTTTTGATTACTGTAGATGTGTAGTATAGTTTGATATCAGGTAGCTTGATACCTCCAACTTTGTTCTTTCTGAAGATTGCTGTGGCTATTCGGGGTCTTTTGTGGTTCCATATAAATTTTTGGATTATTTGTTCTAGTTCTGTGAAAAATGACCTTGGTATTTTGATAGAGATTGCATTGAAACTGTAGATTGCTTTGTGTAGTATGGACATTTTAACTATGTTAATTCTTTCCATGAGCATGATATATGTTTCCATTTGTTTGTATCTTCTTCAATTTCTTTCTTCAATGACATAATTTTCCAATGGGTCTTTTATCTCCTCGGTTAAATTTACTCCTAGGTATTTTATTTTATTTTTTGATGAAATTATAAATTGGATTGTTTTCTTAATTTCTTTCTGATAGTTTGTTGTTGGTGTGTGAAAATGTAACCAATTTCTGAATATTAACTTTGTGTCCTGCTATTTTACTGAATTCATTTATTAGTTCTAATATTTTTTTTTTGGTGGAATCTTTAGGGTTCTCTATATATAGTATCATGTCATCTGCAAATAATGACAGTTTTACTTCTTCCTTTCCAATTTAGATGCTATTATTTTTCTTGTCTGATTTCTGTTCTGATGTCTTGCCTGATTACTCTGTTGAATAAAAGTGGTGAAAATGGACATCCTTGTCTTGTTCTGATCTTAAAGAAACACTTTGAGCTTTTCCCCATTGAGTATGTTACCTGTGAGTTTGTTGTATCTGGCCTTTATTATGTTGAGGTATGGTCCCTCTATTCTTACTCTGCTGAGAGTTTTTATCATAAATGATACTAGATTTTAGCAAATGCTTTCTGCATCTATTGATATAATCGTATGATTTTTATCTTTCAATTTGTTAATGTGGTGTATTACATTAATTGATTTGCAGATATTGAACTAACCTTGTATCCCAGGAAAAACTCCAACTTGATCATGGTGTATGATCTTTTTCATGTATTGCTGAACTCAGTTGGCTTATAATTTTCTATTTTTGGTGACGTCTTTGTCTGGTTTGGGAATCAGGGTAATGGTGGCCTCATAGGATTAACTTGAGAGACTTCCCTCCTCTTGAATTTTTTGGAATAGTTTGAGAAGAATAGATGTTAATTCTTCTTTGAATGTTTGGTAAAATTCAACCATGAAGCCATCTGGTCCAGGACTTTTTTTTGTTAGGAGTATTTTGATTAATGTTTCGATTTCATTAGTAGTAATTGGCTGGTTCAGATTTTCTGTTTCTTCTTTACTCATTCTTGGAAGATTCCGTTTCTAGGAATGTATCCATTTCTTCCAGATTGTCTAATTTGCTGGCATATAATTGCTTATAGTATTTTCTTACAATCCTTTGTATTTCCATGGAATCAGATGTTACTTCTCTTTCATTTCTGATTTTATTTAATTGGGTCCTCATCTTTTCTTCTTGATGAGTCTGGTGAAAGGTTTATCAATTTATTTTATTTTATTTTTAATTAATTAATTAAGTAGGTAAGTAATGTTTTATGGTGACATTGGTTAATGAAATTCAATAAGTTTCAGCTTGTACACTTTGACAGTAAGACATATATATGTTTACACTGTGTGTTCACCTCCCATAGTTAGATTTCTTTCTGTCACCACATATTTAATCCCCTTTACCCCATCTACTTCCCCCTTCCCCCTACCCCCCTACCCTCTGGTAACCACTAGTCTGTAGTTCATGTCCATAAGTCTCTGTTTGTTTGTCCTGTTCGTTTGTTGCTTTTAGGTTTATATCCCACATATAAGTGATATCATGTGATTTTCAACTTTTTCTGTCTGGCTTATTTCACTTAGCATAATTATCTCGAGGTCCATCCATGTTGTCGCAAATGGAGTATTTCATCTCTTCTTATGGCTAATATTCCATTGTATACATGTACCACAGGTTCTTTAGACAATCATCTATCATAGGACACTTCGGTTGTTTCCATGTCCTGGCCACTGTGAATAATGCTGCTATGAACATTGGTGTGCAAATATTTTTTTGGATATAGGATTTCAAGTCTTTTGTCAATTTTTTTTTTTTATTCTTTCAAAGATCCAACTCTTGGTTTCAGTGATCTTTTGCATTGCTTCTTTAGACTCTATTTTGTTTATTTCTGCTCTGATTCTTATTATTTCCTTTCTTCTCACTTTGGGCTTTGTTTGCTGTTCTTTTTTCTAGTTCCTTTCAGAGTAAGTTTAGATTGTTTATTCGAGCTTTTCTTTCTTTCTTGAAGTAGGCCTGTAATGCTGTGAATTTCTCTCTTAGGACTGCTTTCTCATAGATTTTGGGCTGTTGTGTTTTTATTTTCATTCTTTCTCCAGGCATCTTTTGATATCTTTCTTGATTTCATTGTTAACTTGTTCATTACTTAGCAGCATGTTATTTAGCCTCCATGTGTTTGTGTTTTTCCGTTTTTTTTTTTCTTGTAACTAATTTCTAGTTTTATATCATTGTGGTTGGAGAAGATGCTTTATATGATTTCAAACTTCTTAAATTTATTGAGACTTGTTTTATGGCATAACGTGATTTATCTTGGAAAATGTTCTATATGCACTTGAAAAGAATGTATATTTTACTGCTTTGAGGTGAAGACATTTAAAAATATCAATTAAATCCATCTAGTTGAGTGTATCATTTAAGGCCACTGTTTTCTTGTTGGTTTTCTGTCTGGAAGATCTAGCCATTGGTATTAATGGGGTGTTAAAATCCCCTACTATGACTGTTACTGTCAGTCTTTCCCTTTGAGTCTGTCAATATTTGATTTATATATTTAGGTGCTCCTATGTTGGTTGTATATATGTTTACTAGGTTTATAGCCTCTTGTTAGATTGATCTCTTTATCATTATGTAATGTCCTTCTTTGCCGCTTATTATAGCCTTTGTTTTAAAGTCTATTTTTTCTAAGTGTTGATACCTCAGCTTTTTTTCATTTCCATTTACATGAAAAATCTTTTCTTATCCCTTTACTTTCAGTCTATGTGTGTCTTTAGATCTTAATTTAGTGTCTTTTAGACAGAATATGCATGGGTCTTGTTTTCTTATCCATTCAGCTGGCCTATGTGTTTTGATTGGAGCATTGAATTCATTTACATTTAAAGTGATTACCGATAGGTATAGTTATTACCATTTTATTATTCATATTTAAGTTATTTTTTTTAATTCTTCTTCTTCTTAATGAAGTCCCTACATTTCTTATAATACTGGCTTGGTGGTAACAAATTCCTTTAGCTTTTTCCCCTCTGGGAAAGCTCTTTATCTCACCTCCAGTTTTAATTAATAGCCTTGGGTAGAGTAGTTTTGATTGCAGGTCCTTTCTTTGGATCAAATTTAATATTTTGTGCCAATCCTTTCTGCCCTACAAATTTTCTGTTGAGAAATTTTCTGCCTATGGGAGTACCCTTGTAAGTAACTAGCTGCCTTTCTATTGCTGCTTTTTTGGATTCTCTCTTTGTCTTTAATCTTTGACATTTTAACTATGATGTATCTGTGTGTGGGTCTGTTTGGGTCACCTTGTTTAGGACTCTCTGCACTTCCTGGACTTGTATGTCTATTTTCTTCACTATGTTAGGGAAGTTTTCAGTCATGTTTTTTCAGATAGGTTCTCAATCACGTGCTCTCTGCTTTCTCCTTCCGGTACTTTTATGATGCGAATGTTGTTACACTTGCTGTTGTCTCAAAGATCTCTTAAAATATCCTCATTTTTTTCAGGTTCTGTTTTCTTTTTGCTGTTCTGATTGAGTGTTTTCTGCTATCTTGTCTTTCAAATCACTGATTTTATCCTTCTAGTGTATTCTTCATTTCGGTTATTGTATTCTTCATTTCTGACTAATTCTTTTTATGTTTTCTATATCCTTTTTATGCTTACTATCTTTTTGTTGAAGTTCTAACTGAGATCATCTTTCTTCTCCTAAATTCATTGAGCATCCTTTCAACCAGTGTTTTGAACTCTATATCTGGTAGATTGCTTGCTTCCATTTTGTTTAGTTCTTTTTCTGGAATGTTCTTCTGTTCTTTCATATGGGACTTTTTATTGTCTCATCATTTTGGCTGCCTCTCTGTGTTTGTTTCTATGTATTAGGTAAATCTGCTACATCTCTAAGTCTTAGCTGGGTGGTCTTATGTAGTAGATTTTCTGATCATCTGCACTGTGTCCTCCACGATTGACCCTTGTGTGGTTATGTGTGTCCTTGTGTTGTAGTTGAGCCTTGATTGTTGTTGATATAACAGTGAGTGGCATTGATTCTCAGGCAGACTGAATGCGTAGGTTGGCCACACCCACACATATGAGTTTCTGTGTGGGGGTTGACCCCACAGAGTGAGGTTCGCCCCAGCATGTTTGTGTGCCTATTGAGACCACTCCTTGGGTGTGCCACTTTTGGGGCTACTCAAAAGGTGCTCTGTTGAGGTCTGATGCTAGCCTCCAAGTGCATTTGTTCTGGCACCTCTTAGGAGGGGTTCTCATGCAGGCCAAGGTCAACCACTACCTGTAACCAGCCAGTATGAGTGAGAGGCCATTCAGTGAACCAAGGCAAAGTGCTACCAGCACCAGCCCTGGGACTGGTTCCCCACCACTGAAAATGTTTCTGGAGGTGCACAATTAGAGATCTATTGGTTACTTCAGAAGGAACCTCCTTCTAAGAGTGTAAGGTGGGGCTGGTTGTCCAGTAACCACCAAAATTGTGACTAGACAAATTGCAAGTTAGGTGGGGCAGGATCTCAGGGAATGAGCAGATCTCACCAGGCCAATGCAGATTCGGTTTTGGCTGTGTGGGAGGAGAGTTCAACACCAGCAAGATGGCACCCACCTGCAGGCTGTGTAGGAGGAGGGTTCAACACAAAGACAATGGTAGCTGTCCTTCCAGCCCTTACCCTGAAGCTACACAACTCAGTCTTTCCCTGTATGTCTCTGGAACCTTCTAAGCTACTGTCCCTCCACCAGAGTCCAGGGTGAGTGCCTGTGAGTGAGTGATTCTGTGCATGGGCCATTTAAGGGGAAGTCTGGATTTCCAACTTCCTTGTATCTTACCTGGACAGCCAGAATCCGCACTGGTTTTTACAGCTAGATTTTATGGGAACTCCTCTTCCTGGCACTGGAACCCTGGACTGGGAGCTTCTGCATGGGACTGGGGCCCTTTGCTTCCCTTGGAGCTGGACCTCCACAGCCAAGATATCCCTTTGGGTGCTCAACTGCGCCATGTAGGTGTGAGACCAGTTTGTTTTGCAACTCTGCCTCTCCTACCAGTCTTGATGTGGTCTCCTCTTTATATCCACAGGATATAGGAGTTCTGTTCAGCTAGTCTTAAGATCATTCTCCAGGTTGACTGTTTCATAATTTACTCGCAATTTGAATGCTGTTATGAGAGGAGGCATACACAACATTTACCTACCCTGCCATCTTGACCAAAATGTCAACTAAAGTCTTACTGGCAACATCACTTGTTGAAAAGACTACATATTATTTCCAATGAAATGTTTTTGCACCTTTGTGAAACATTGGTTTGGCACATTGGTGTGAATATATTCCTGAGTTCTCTATTCTATTTCATTGATCTGTGTGTCTATCATTTGGCCAATACTACACTGTCCCGATTACTATAGGTATCGAAAAAGAAACACTTAATATCAGGCGAAGTGATCCCTTCTCTTCTTCTTTTCATTCAAGATTGTTTTAGCTACTGTAGGCCCTATAACTTTCCATATAAATTTTAGAATAAGCTTGTCTACCAAAAATTTTAGAATAAGCTACGTCTGCCTAAATCCTTGCTGGAATTTTCATAGAAATTTCATTAAACTTATAGATCAGTTAGGGAAGAATTGGTGTCTTTACTATATTGAGATTTTCAATCCATGATTTGATTTATTTGATTTATTTCATCAACATTTTGTAATTCTAAGCATATGAGTCATGTGTATATTTTGTTATATTTGTGCCTATTTCATTTTTCTTAGAGTGACTGTAAATTGTTTTTTTGTTTTGGTTTCCAGATGTACATTGTTAGCATAAGAAATATAATTGATAGTTATGTATCTATATGTATCCTTCAAGCTTGAAGAATTAATTTATAATTTCTTGGAGTTGTGTCAGTTCTTTGGGATTGTCTATGTATACAGTCATGTCATCTGCAAATAGGGAAAATTTTATTTTTTCCTTTCCAATCTATATGCCCTTTGTTTCTTTTTCTTGCCTTCTAGGACTAGAACTTTTAGTACTACGTCGAATAAGAGTTGTGAAAGCTGACATCATTTGTTTTGGATGTTAGTGGAACACATTTAGCCTTTCAGCATTATGAATGATGTTAGCTGTAGGTTTTTGTGGTTGCTCTTTATCAAGTTGAGGTGGTTCCCCTTTATTCCTAATTTTCTAAGAGGTTTTGTTTTGTATTTAAAATTATGAATGGTTGTTGAATTTTGTCAACTGCTTTTTGCTGACTCAGTTAACATGAGTACCTGATTTTTCTTTCTTTTGCCTGTTTATATAGAGATTATATCAATTGATTTTTTTCATTAATTGATTTTTGAATATTGACTGAGCCTTGGTTAAATAAATTCCATTTAATCATTGTTTAATTTTTTTTATACATTGCTGTATTCGAGTTCTGATATTTTGTGAGGATTTTTGAGTCAAAGTTTATAATAGGTACTAGTCTTCAGTTTTCTTTTATTCTTTCTTTGTTTGTTTGTTTGTTTTATTTTTGTGGTACTCTGTCTAGTTTTACTATCAAGGTGCTTCCTCTTCTATTTTCTGAAAGAATTTGTGTAAAATTGGTGTTAGTTCTTCAAGTGTTTGGTAAAGTGCTCCAGTGAAACAATCTGAACCTGGATATTTTCCTTTGTGGAGAGTTTTTAATTACATATCCAATTTCTCTATGCCTGTTTCAATGGGGTTGAGTTTTATTTGTGGTTTTGAAAGAATCGTTTCTATTTTTTCTAAGTGTTCAAATTTATGAGCCTAGAGGTGTTTGCAGTGTTCTCTTATTTTTCCTTTAATGGATACATGCTCTGTAGTACTATCCCTGGCTTCATGCCTGACATTTTTTATTTGTGTCTTCTCTTTATTTTTGTCAGTCTTTTATTGATTTTCTTCAAAGAACCAGTCCTTCATTTCATTGCTTTTCTCTGTTTTTCTATCTTTAGCTTTACCGATTTCTGCTTACACTTTTACCATTTCTTTCCTTCCTTCTGCTTGCTATGGGTTTATTTTGCTCTTCTTTTTCTAATTTCTTGAGGTAGGAACTTAGCATTTAGTGCTATAAATTTGCCTTCCCACACTGTTATAGCTGAATCTCATGTATTTTGATAGGTTGTATTTTCATTTTTATTCAGTTTTCTATATTTTACATTTTTTATTTAAGATTTCTCTTTTATCTATGGATTATTTATAAGTATGTTGCTTAATTTTCAAATGTTTGGAAGATTTTTCTTTTGTCTTCCTGTTGTTGATTTTTTGCTTGATTCCATTGTGGTCAGAGTACATATTCTGAATATTTCAGTTCTTTTAAATAGCTCATAGTGTTTGAAAACTGTGAGAAATAGCGTCTTTCCATATTTGAGGCATTTGGGGAGCAGAGTGGTGCATGAAGAGATGCACAGTTCTTTTTGTTGGGGAATTGGAGGTTATTATTTCTTAAGCACCTACTACTTATTCCCTCAGTGAGTGTTTTACATATATAATTCCATCTAATCCTCTCAATAACCCATTTGAAGTCACTACTATTATCAACCCAATTTTAAATATGGGAAACCTGAGGCCAGAAAGTTTAAATTACTTACAAGATTTCACTTGGCTAAGATAGGATTCAGTCTTGGAGGGTATGGTGGAAGGGGCCCTCTGGGTTGGAAGTTGGGGACTGCAGCTCAGCCTCAGTTTTGCAACCGTGGCCGGTAAAAATCAACTGTTGTTTTTCTGCCTCCCGCTTCTCTGCCTTCCGCCCTGATGACTGGACCCTGCCACTGGCCAGCCACAGGAAGCTCACAGCTTTCCCAGGCAGAGCTGTTCAGGGAACTCGCTGCTCCTTCTCCCCTCCCCCTCCTCCTGCAGGGAGCTCCAGTAGCTGCGAGAGGCAGCTTCTTTATTTCTCCCAGTCCACTACCTGACACCCGGGGTTCTGACCTGTGGTAGCTCTTATGCACAGATCCCATGCTCAGACGTGCTGGTGTGCAGTTTGTGTGCTTTTTGTTGAATTTTAGATGTTCGGCTTATTGTTGTTTCAAAGGGAGATATCTGAGAATGTCTCTCACTCCGCCATGTTTCCAAAGATTGTCCTAAGATAGGATTTGAATTTGGGTCCTTCCATCTTGAAAGCTCTTTCCACTAGGGAGTTACCAATGAGGAAACTGATAAGGATATGAGGAATAAAAGGCAGTATGGGACTGCGTCCTAGAAAAGCAACCAGACAACCAGTTATCCAACATCTCTCTTGTTACTGCTTCTCTACGATGGTATTTATTCACCTATATCAATTTGATATGGCTTAATTTTTAAAATTTTAATTCAGGTGCTATGGATTTTCTTGGCCATGAATGTTAAATAATTGCTTTGACTAAAATTTCATTTCTCAACCTAAGTTTATAGAATAATGTAGAGTTTAATGATGAATAAATCACTTAAGGTATGACCAAAACACCTCAAAGAGTTGTTGTGGCACTAGGATAGAGACTGAAAGTGCTTTCACCATCAAACAGTATGCAAATATATGGGATTATTATTATTATAATGGAGATGATGCTACTGTTCTCTAGGAGCCAAGACACCTGTCCATCATGTAGAACAAATCTTTTCAATCTTGAGGCCATGGACCTCACGGGTAGACTTCAGGATTTCCTGAAATTGTATGTAAATAATATGGGAAGGTGAGTTTGGGGGAGGGAGATCTGTATTATATCCTCCCAAAAATATTTGGAACTGACTACCTAAATGAATAAATAAATGAAATGGGAATGTCTGACTATATGATGTAGAAAATAGCACACAGTCACTGACTTCTGGATACTGAAGAGGCTTTGTTGGGTGTAACCAAATTGGGTGTATTTCTTTTCTTATCCCCAGACTTAAATGGCCAGTATGCTACTTCCCACCTGCAGTGAGCTTAGCAAGAAGCATATTTATTACAAAATTACTAACCATCTGACCTATGCTACACTCTACATTTAAATGTCTGTTCTGCAACTATCCATTTGTACTTCTTAACCCCTTTGCCTTTATTTTTGTCCCCCAACACCCCATCTATCTAATATCTCTTTAAATATTCTCTGTATCTATGAGTTTATTTCTGCTTTTGTTGTTGTTGTTGTTGTGGTTGATTTTGTTCTTTAGATTCCACATGTACGTGAAATCGTGCAATATTTGTCTTTCTTTATCTGACCCATTTCATTCAGTGCAATATCCTCTAGGTCCATCAAGGCAATATCTTTTTCCATCTCCTATTAGTCTGTGTGTGTCTTTTAATCTGAAGTGAGTCTCTTGTAGGCAGCATATGCAGGGGTCTTGTTTTCTTATCCATTCAGTCACTCTATCTTTTGGTTGGGGCACTTAATTCTTTTCCATTTGAGGTACTTGTTGATAGAAATGTAGTTATTACCATTCTTTATTTCTGTTTTTGATACATGTTTTCTTCTTGAAGAAGTCCCTCCATCATTTCCTGTAATATTGACTTGGTGATGATAAATTCCTTTAGCTTATTTTGGTCTGGGAAGTTCTTTATCTGTACTTTGGCTCTAAATGATAGCTTTACTGGATAAAGTATTCTTGGATGCAGATCCTGGGTTTTCATTGTGTCGAATATTTTGTGCCAAGCCCTTCTATTCTGCATAGTTTCTTTTGAGAAATCAGCTGCCAGTCTTATGGGTGCTCCCTTGTAGGTAACTATCTACTTTTCTCTTGCTGCTTTTTAAGATTCTCTCTTTGTATTTAAATTTTGGCATTTTAATTATGATGTGTCTTGGTGTAGGCCTCTTTGGATTTCTGATTTTGGGGATTCTCTGAGCTTCCTAGGGTTTTATATTAATTTCCTTTGCCAGGTTATCGAAGCTTTCCATCATCATTTCTTCTTCAAACAGCTGTTCAACATCTTGATTTTCTTCAGGTATGCTGATCAGATGAATATTTGGACCCTTAATAGTGTCTCATATGCTCCTTAAATTATTTTTAAAGTCTTGGCATCTTACCTTTTGCCATTCTGATTGTGTGTCCTTGGCTTTCCTGTCCTCTAGATAGGGCATTTGATCCTTTCCTTTATTCACTTTGTTTATTTATTATTCCATTTAATATACTTCTTATCTCAGATAATGTGTTTTTCATTTCAGACTGGTTCCCTTTTATAATTCCCATTTCCACTTTTATGTTTTTTATCTCTTTGTTGAAGTTCTCACTGATTTTATCTATACTTCCCAAAAGTTCATTGAGCATCTTTATAACCAGCGTATTGAACTCTGCATCTGTGAGATTACTCGACTCCATTATAGCTGGATCTCTGTTCTGTTCTCTCATATAGTTTCTGCTTCTTTGTCTTCCCATTTTGGTTGCCTTTCCTTGTCTGTTTCTATGTACTAAGCAAAACTCCTAAGTTTCCTGGTCTTATTAGTGTAGATTTGTGAAGTAGTCGTCCAGTGGCACAGTCCTGAGAGGGGTTCAGCTACAGGCCAAGGTTAGCCCCATCCCATGTCCCTCCAGGGCCACCTGTTAAGATTCAGCAAACAATCCACAGATGCTGTGCTTATAGTTGCCTCAAAAAGCCACACCAGAAACCAAGGCCAGCTGCCTCCAGTGTGAGTCTAGGTGCTGCTCAGCAAGGAGCACCTGACTTGCTAAGGATATACCCGGATGTGGCTTGTGTGGGGCTGTGAGTTGGGGGAGGTGGGGTTTCAAGGAATCCTCTGGGAAGAGCGACCTCTGTTATCCAGTTTGATGACTTTATGGCTATGGTTGTACTGTTTCCGTGCACTGTAAGGGGGAGGGCTCAACATGGAACAATGGATTCCACTGGCACTCCTGCACAGAGCAAGTCTTCCCTCAGCCCTCACTCCGACAATGTCTCCCTGTAAGTCCCTGGTGCCCACTGCGTGCAGCCGAATTGGCACTGGTGCTCAGAGCGAGCAGGTCCATCACCATGAAAATTCATTCGTGGATGCAGCCCCTTTAAGAGGCATCTGCCACTGCCGCTGCCACAACCTCCGTCTCACTCAGCCCCTTTGGGACCGGACAGCCCCACATCATCCCCTCGTCCTACCCTCTGCAGCTGCAGGGTGCTTTTCTAGATTTCTCCTTAGCTGTATGGCTTGTTCCTCTAGATCTCAGACTATTTTTCTTTGCTGTTGCTCCTTGTTTCTGCCACAACTTTGGTTTGGTTGCCAGATGGATGAACAGAGCCTCTATCATCTACACCATTTTTTTCCCACTCTCTTCTTTTTTATTAAAATTATTTGGGTGTGAGAGAAAAAACTAGCAGCTCCTCAGCTATACTTTGAAATTCTGCATTTAAAAAAAACACCAAGTATTCATAAGTCTCTTTAATGAAAGAATCCCTTTGTATTTACATCCTTCACAACTCAGGAACAAATAGGATTTAGTTGCTAGGAAGTGAAAACTTCAAGCTCATCAAGAATGAGAGAAATAGTGGGCAATTTGGATGAACAGTGGAAATAGCCCCATCCCAATTTCTTGGTACTTGCTCCTAAGAACATGTCAACCAATGCTTTATTTTCCAGTGTCTCCACCTCCAATTTAGGACATTATCCAAAAAGGGGCAGCGAGATGCTGACTAGCATAAATTTAGTTGATGATGTGCTTACATGAAATTAGGAGACAAAAGAACAGAACAACTGGTAAGGTTTGGTAATTGCCAATGAGTGGCCTGACTGCTATCTGCCAGGTACCTTCACCTTGTTCCCTCCTCTTTTATCTAAGATTGGTGTTTACTTCTCCAGAATGAGCAAGCTATTGAGGAAGCATTTTAAAGATCCAACTCCATCAGAATAGATCCAAAAGAAAATTTTGAGTTGACATGATTTCAGAATGGAAAGGGAATGAATTCATTCTTGGGTTCTCTCACTCATAGGATAGTTTCAAGAAGCTCTTCAATATTAATTACTAAGCTGTGAATTCAGTTCTGTGCAATTATGAACAGCCAGTTTTTGGAGTATGAAAGAGCTAACTTATCGTATTTTTGAATTACTCATCTAGAAGCCTGAATATTTTTTGTATTTCCATATTTCTTGAGTAGCACTTAATTTAATCTTAGCCCCATTTCTTTCAATAAACCATTGTTGCATCTCATAAGCAGCACAGCTCCTTCCTCTAAGTCATCTCCCCGTGAAATTGGTTTAATGAAGCAGAAAAGTATGAAGTATTAGCAACAGTGAAATCCATGTGGTAGCACTTCATTTTTCAGAGGCACTCACATTTCCACCCTAATTTATAAAATCAGCACACAAATGATTTTTATCATGGCCATTACATCAGTATAAATTACTGCCTTTTTTATAACATGGCAGTTAGTCAAACTGTTGAAATGATATCTATTTGTCAGGGATGAGGTGAGAGGTGGGGAAGAGTTAGTGAATATGAGGGCTGATGGTTGTCTTACAGAAACACTAATATTAATTTACCATAATGAACACCAATGGGGTATTTTGCAAATGTACAGTTGAAAATTAAATGCACAAAGTGAAGCAAATGGGTCAATTTGTTCAGGACAAAGAAGGAGACCTTCAATGAACAAATGGTGCTATATAGAGACAGGCAGCAATGCAATTAGTCAGGCACTCCTCCTGTCCAGTGGGCAGGCCTCAGCTGCCCTGGGCAGGAGCCATTGTTGTTCTCCCCCGCATGGGTGTCTTCATTTATCTCATGGTAGGAACTGTCATCTGGGTTTTGTGCCCTGTAGCCTACCATGCCAAATCCATCCTGCCAATGTCTCCTTGGAGAGTACTACCTACTGGCATCTCTTCTTCTTCTTCTTTTTTTTTTTTACCTCTGCCACCTAGGTCACTTGCTAGAACCTAGTTGCACCCCTTTCAAGTTAGGCAAACCTTAGTCATCTAGCCTACCTAATATGGGCCATGCACTCATTTGAGTGGAATTGAGATGATGATTTCCTTTGTTCTCTCTAGAACAACGGTTTACTAATCTAAGTTTATTAATTTGACAGTTTCTTTTGGAGAGAAGGTATGTATGGATGGGTATAGGAAGGGTTTACTCTTAAAAGAATAAATTGTCCATGTACTTTAGAAGCGATATTTAAACATAAACAAATTGTATATAAATTGGAAGTCATTCTTGTCTATTTAATGGCATGGTTGCTCTGGGTAGACTTCTGTGCTATGAATTCTATGTGATAGTAATTAAGCAATATTGAAAATGTATTTCCTTTTTCATACTGGCTTCACTACCATCTACTAATCTAACAGTGAGAACATATAAAATTTTTATGGGCAATTCTGAGTTCTATATTTATTCAATTATTCATTCTATTAACAAATATTTATTGAGCACATGTTACTGCCAGGAACTAGGCTAAGTGCTCAGAATCCAATGGCAAATGAGCCTTCTTCTGGAGAAAACAATCATTGAAAAATAATTCCAAGCAAGATTTATAGGGTTCCTGAGGTTGGTTGTAAATTCACTTTGGTTTCTCTGTGTTATCCCTCATTACCCTCAGCCAGAGTGTATTCAAGGAATACAAATTCATTGATCATAGGCAATGAATGCTCATGTCTATTTAGGTCTTTACCATATCTGAAAAAGAGTAGCATACTGCTTTTTACGAAATTTGTTATACTATTGAATGGTATAAAAGAATAACTTAACATTGAGTTTTTGGGGGTCTCCACCCTGCAATCCAACAGGGCCTGATATATATTTTTTTTTTTATTATGGTGACATTGATTAACAAAATCCAATAAGTTTCTAGTGTACAATTCGACAGTAAGGCATATATATATACTAAGAAACACTAATAACACATGCACATGCATGCTCTCTCTCTTTCTCTCTCCACCTGTGCATATGCATGGGTACAAACATACACAGACACAGACACAAACACATTATGGAACACTTACTATCTGCCAAGCACTCTGATGAGTGTTTTACATACATTAGTTCATTTAGTTTTCACAGGTACTCTGTTAAGGCATGTATTATATTATTAATATTGTTATTATTATTTTATCATTGTCATCATGAATCACTATCTCCATCACCTCCATTTTACAGATGAGAAAACTGAGACCCAGAGAAGCTTAAGTAATCCTCCCAAGGTCATACAATGAGAAGGTAACAGAGTGTAGATTTGTACTCTGTTTGAGCCAAACCAGAGCTTATGTTCTAATTATCGGAACAATAGAGCGGTTACTTGCTCTGCTACTGTAGTTGCCCCAGAGATTCTAGGTAACAGAGACTTCACCGCTAGAGTTGAGATCCCTTCTTGTCTTTCCTTACTGTTTCTAGGTTGTTGTCTCTCTATCAGTTGACACTACTTACAGAAATCCACAGCCCTTATAGAAGTCCACCCTGCCCCACCCCCGCACCCCCCGCATCTTGATCCAAGCCTCTATAGTGATGGATAGCTTCATGTGAACAGCTTGCTCTACAGTCACACAAAACTGGTTTGACATCTGATCCTGAAACTTACAAGTTGTGTAAAACTGAGCAGCTTTCTTATCCTCTCTTGAGACTCAGTTTCTTCATTTTTTAAATAAGGAACAATAATATAATTTATCTACTAGGGTTGTTAGGAGTAAGGAAAGAGATGATGAACATGAAGCCCTTGAACCAGTGCCTGGCACAGAATATTTGTTCAGTACATGGCGGTTGCTATCAATATTGTATTTCCCCACCCACTCAGTGGCCACTCCCCTACCCATGATTTTCTTCTCTCCCTTGCCATTATCCATGGTGAACTTATAATCTCTTTTAGCTTTTGAGGGACATCCTTCTGACTTTTATACTCTGGGTGGCCTTTATAGCACTTCACTTTGGCCATCATTCCCTCAATGTTATAATATTTTTCATAACATCTTTATTAAGATATAACCACATATAAATAAATTAATCCATTTAAAGTATACAAGTCAATGGTTTTTAGCATATCCACAGAATTGTGTTAGTCTACTTAGACTGCCATGACAAAATAGCATAGATTGGGTGGCTTAAAAAACAGAAATTTATTATCTCACAGTTCCGGAGGCTAAAAGGCCCAGATAAAGTGCTTACTGATTCGGTTTCTGGTGAAAGCTCTCTTCCTGGCTTGTAGGTGGCTGCCTTCTCACCGTGTCCACACGTGGCAGAGAGAGAACAAGTAAGCTCTCTGGTGTCTCTTCTTATAGGAGTACTAATCCTACTGGATCATGGCTCTATCCTTATGACCTCATTTAACTTTAATTACTTCCTTATAGACTCCAGCTCAAAATACAAGTTGGGAGTTAGGGTTTCAACATAAGAAATTTGGGGGAGCAGAATTCAGGTTCATAACATTTATGTAAACATCACCATGATAAATTACTAATTTTAGAACATTTTCATCAACCCAATAAGAAACCATGTACCCTTTACCAGTCACTCTCTATTAGCTCCAATATTCTCAAACCCTCGGCAACCACTAATCTAACTTTCTGTCTCTAGATTTGTCTATCTGGACAGTTCATATAAATGGAAACATATAATATGTACTCTTTTATCACTGGCTTCTTTTATTTAGCATAATGCTTTCAAGGTTCATTAATGCCGTAGCATGTATCGGTACTTCATTCTGCTTTATTGCCAAATAATATTTCATTATATAGGTAAACCAAATTTTAATTACCCATTCATTAGTTGATGGACATTTAGGTTGTTTATACTTTCTATAAACAATAGAAAGTAATAGAAAGCTATAGTGAGTAATACTGCTATAAACATTTGTGTAGAAATTTTTTGTATAAGCGTATGCTTTTATTTCTCTTGGGCATATACCTAGGAGCGGAACTGATGAGTCAATGGAACCTGTATGTTCAAACTTTTGAGGAACTTTTAAATAGTTTTCTGCAGCAGCCGTTACATTTTACATTCAAACCGGCAATATATGAGGATTTAAATTTCTCCACATCCTTGCCCACACTTGTTGCTACCTGTATTTTTTATTATAACCACCCTAGTGTGTATGAAGTGGTATCTCATTATTGTTTTAATTTGTATTTCCCTTATGATCAGTGATGTTGAACATCTTTTCATGTACTTATTGGTCACTTTGTATCAAATCCTTTGCCCATTTTCAATTGGGTTATTTATATTTTATGATTAAGTTGTACACCTTAAAAATGCATTCTGAACTAAACTTTCTAGTTTTATACTTTTATTTTTTAAATTATGGTTGGCACACAATATTATATTAGTTTCAAGTAGACAACACAGTGATTAAACATTTATATAACTTATGATCACCCAATAAATCTAATACCCATCTGACACCATGCATAGATATTACAATACTACTATATTCCCCATTCTATACTCTACATTACCATGATTATTTTGTAACTACCATTTTGTACCTCTTAATTCCCTCCCCCTTCAACCATCCCCCACCCACAGTCTGATAACCATCAAAATACTCTCTATATCTATGAGCTTGTTTTTGTTTTGTTTGTTTATCCTTTTCTCTAGATTCCACATACAACATTTGTCTTTGTCTGACTTACTCCGCTTAGCACAATACCCTCTAGGTCCATCCATGTTGCAGATGGCAAGATTTTATTCTTTTCTATGGCTGAGTAATATTCCTTTGTATATCGTACTACCTCTTCTTTATCCATTCATCTATTGATGGACACCCAGGTTGCCTCCATATTTTGGCTATTATAAATAATGCTGCAATGAACATATAGATGCATATGTCTCTTCAAAGTAGTATTCTCCAGATAAATACCCAGAAGTAGAATTACTGGATCTTTGTCTCTTGTTATAGCCTTTGCTTTAAAGTCTATTTTGTTTAGTATAAGTATTGCTATTGCAGATTTTTTTGTTTCTATTTTCATGAAATACATTTTTCCATCCCTTTACTTTCAGTATCTGTGTGTATTTCTATCTGAACTGAGTCTCTTGTAGGCAACATATGTAAGGATCTTGTTTTCTTATCTTTATCTGTTTTTTTTTCTTCTGCTACATGAACTTTTAGTGTCATGTTTAAGAAACTATTGCCTAATCCAAAGTCACAAAAATTTACCCCTGTTTTCTTCTAAGAGTATTATAGTTTTAGCTCTTACATTTAGGTTTATGATCCATTTTGAGTTAATTTAATAAATGGTATATGTCTGCCTTTATTATTTTCATGTGGATATCCAGTTGTCCCTGCTTTATTTGTTGAAGAGACTATTCTTTCCCACTGAGTTGTCTCAGTACTCTTATAGAAAATCAACTGGCCGTAGATACGTGGGTTTATTTCTGGACTCCCGATCCAATTATATTCATCTACATGTCTTTCTTTACATGAATGCCACAGTTTTTTGATTACTGTAGCTTTATAGTAAGTACTGAAATCAGAAAGTGTGTGAGTCCTCTGTCTTTTGTTTCTTTTTGAGATTGTTTTGGCTATTCTTGCATTTCCATATTAGTTTTAGAATCGGCATGTCAATTTTTGCAAGAAGTCAGCTATGATTTTGATAGAGATTGCATTTAAATCTCTAGATCAACTTTGCCATCTTAAAAATATTTAGGCCCCCAACTCATCAATGTAGAATATCTTTCCATGCAAAAATGCTTTACAAATATTAGCAAATCAAATTCAGCAATGTAGAAAAAGTATTATATGCCATAACAAAGTAGAACTCATCCCAGGAATGCAAGGTTGGGTCAACATATGAAAACCAATCAATATAACATACCACACGAATAAAATAAAGGGAAAATGATCTCCTTAATAAACACAAAAACACTTTAGACAATATTCAATATACCTTCCTAATAAAACCACTCAACAAACAGGGAATAGAAAAAAATTACTCAACTAGATAAAGAGCATCTCTGAAAACCTCCACCTTTTCATCATACTTAATGGTGAAAGTTCGAATGATTTCTCACTAGGACTGCAGACAAGACAAGAATGTCTGCTTTCCTCACTCTTACATAATTATGTCAATCAATACAGAGAAGGAATTTAATGAAATTCGACACATATTTATGAAAAAACTACCAAAAAGTAGGAAGAGATAGGAATTACCTCCACTCGATAATGAGCATCTATAACAAAACTACAGCTAACATCATACTTAATAATGAAAGACTGAATACTTTCCCTTGAAGCTTAGAAACAAGACAAAGATTTATGTTCTCATCACTTCTGTGCAACATTATAGTACAGATTCTAGTCAGTGCAATAAGACAAGAAAACAAAATAGAAGTTACCTACATTGGAAATAAAAATAAAACTGTCATTATTTACATACATCAAACTTGTCCTCATACAAAATATGATAAAACCAACAAAAAGGTATTAGAAATACAGATTGGAAAGGAAGAAATATTTGCAGGTAGCATGATTGTATATATAGTAAATTTCAAGGAATCTACATAAAAAACCCTAGAACTAATAAATGAGTTCAGCAATGTTGCAAGATATAAGATTGATACACACAAACACAAAAATGCATCACATTCTTAAGTGCTAACAATGAACATGTAGAAAGTTAAATTAAAAACACAATATCATTTAGTCATTCCAAAGAACATGAAGTTTATCTATAAACATTTTTAAAAACATGTATAAGATCTGTGCTCTGAACATTAAGAAGTACTTATGAAAGATATCAAAGAACACCTAAATAAATAGACATATTATGTACATTGATTGGAAATCTCAACATAATAATGAAGTTAATTCTCCCAAATTAGAAACTATAGGTTTAATGAAATTCCTATCAAAATCCTATCAAAGTTTGATTGTAGACATATGTTTGCTTACTCTAAAATTATATGGAAAAGGCTTACAATAGCTAAACAATCTTAGAAAAGAAGAACAAAGTAGATGACAACCCTCTGGAAGATATTAAAGCTGACTACACAGCTGGCATAGTCATAGTGTTATGGTTGGCAGAATGATAGACATATAGATTGATGGAATAGAAAAGAGGATCCAGAAAGAAACCTACGCAGTATACCCAATTCAGTAAAGGAAGGATTGTCTTTCCAATAAATGGTGCTGGAACAGTTAGATATCTTTAGGCAATCAATCAATCAATCAAAAGCTTTGACCTAAACCTCACACATTATATATAAATTAATCTAAAATGAATTATAAATTTAAATGTGAAATATAAAACTAACATTTTTAGAAGAAAACATAGGGGAAAAAATCTTTGGGAACAGAACCTGGTACAGAACTTATATTTGACATCAAAAAGCACACAATATATAAAAGGAAAATGATAAATTGGGCTTCATCTGAATTTTTTAAATTTGCTTTTAAAATTCTGTTAAGAGAAAGAAAGGACACGTTACAGACAGGGAGAAAATATTTGCAAATCACATATCTCATCATGTACTGTGTCTAGAATGTATAAAGAACTTTCAAAACTCAATGCAGGTGGCAAGGAAGCACATGAAAAGATGTACAACATCACTATGCTATCACAGGGACCTATCTGTCTCATACATTGCTGGTGGGAATCTGAAATTGTACAGACCTTTTAAAATAGTTTGATACACAGTGACAGTAATCAAAAGGGATGGTACTGGCAGAAAAACAGACACACGGACCAGTGGAACAGAATCGAGAGTCCAGAAGTAAACCCATATTTATATGGGCAAATTATTTTCGACAAAAAAGCCAAAAACATGGAGAAAGGATAAACCTCTTCAATAAATAGTGCTAGGAAAACTAGAAAGCCACCTGCAAAAGAATGAAACTGGACTGTCATTTATCACCACACACCAAAATTAACTCAAAATGAATTAAGGACCTGAATATAAAACCTGAAACAATAAAATGCATAGAAGAAAACATAGGAACGAAACTCAAGGACCTTGGACTTAAAGAGGATTTTATGAATTTGACTTCAAAGGCAAGGGTAGTAAAAGGTAAAATAAATGAATAGGACTACATCAAACTAAAAAGCTCTGCTCAGCAAAAGAAACCATCAACAAGGTAAAGAGACAACCGTCCAAATGAGAAAATATATTTGCAAGCAACACGTCCAATAAGAGCCTAATATCCAAAATACACAAAGAACTCATACAACTCAATAACAACAAAAAAGCAAATGATCCAATCAAAAAGTGGGCAGAGGACCTGAAGACATTTCTCCCTAGAAGACATACAAATGGCCTACAAACATATGAAAATATGTTCAACATTGCAAATCAAAACCATGATGAGATACCATCTCACACCTGTTAGAATAGCTATAATCAACAGAACAAGTAATAACAAATGTAAGAGAGGATGCGGAGAAAAAGGAGCCCTCATACACTGCTGATGGGACTGCAAATTGGTACAGCCACTATGGAAAACAGTATGGAGGTTTCTCAAAAAACTAGGAATTGATCTACAATATGATCCAGCAATTTCTCTACTAGATATTTACCCCAAAGACTTGAAAACCCATATCTGAAAAGATATTTGCACACCGATGTTCATATTCACAGTGGCCAGGACATGGAAGCAACCGAAGTGTCCTACGATAGATGATTGGCTAAAGAAGCTGTGGTACATATATACAATGGAATGTTACTCAGCCATGAGAAGAGATGAAATATTGCCATTTGTGACAACATGGATGGACCTCGAGATAATCAGGCTAAGTGAAATACACCAGACAGAAAAAGTTAAAAGTCATATATCACTTACATGTGGGATATAAACCTAAAAGCAACAAATGAGTAGGACAAACAAACAGAGACTCATGGACATGAACTGTAGGCTAGTGGTTACCAGAGAGTAGAAGGTGGGGAGGGGGAAGGTAGATGGGGTAAGGGGTCAAAGTATGGGGGTAGGGGAAGGGTGAAGTGGGTAAAGGGGATCAAATATATGGTAGCTGAAGGAAACTGGACTTTGGGTGGTAAACACACAATACAATATACAGATGTCAAATTATAGTGTATACCTGAAAATTATATAATTGTATTAACCAATGTTACCCCAATAAACTCGAGTTAAAAAAATGAAGAGTAAAAGAAAATAAAATAGTTTGGTGACTTCTTATAAAATTAAATCATGTGACCCACAATTGCAATTTTCATGAGTTATCTCAAAGAAATACAAACTTATTTCCACAAAAAGACCTGTACACAAAAGTTTATAGTAGCTTTATTCATAATAGCAAAAAGTTGGGAAAAGCCACATGTCCTTCAACGGGTGAATAGTTAAATAGTCTTTGGTACATTTATACCATAGAATACTACTCAGCAATAAAAAAGAATGAACTGTTGATATGTGGAACTACTTGGATGAAACTCCAGAAACTTATATAGAATAAAAAGCCTTTTCCATAAGGTTATGTGCTGCATGATTGCATTTATATATTATTCTTGAAATGAAAAAAAAAAATGTTAAAATGAACAGATTAGTGGTTGCATACACAGGAAAAAAATAAAATAAAGTTTCAGAAATTGACCCTGAGGAAGTTCAATATTGGACTTTCTTTTAGACAAAGACTTTAAATCTACTGTCTTAAATATGCTCAAAGATCTAAAGAAAGCCATGGAAAAATAAATGAACAAAACCAGGAGAACAGTATCTTACCAAACGAGACTATCAATAAAGAGGCAGAAGTTATAAAAAGAAAAGAAATAGAAATTCTGGAACTGAAAAGTATAATCACTGAAATGAAAAAATTAGTAGGAGAGTTCCAAAGCAAATTTGATCAGGCATAAAAAATAATCATCAGACCTGAAGATAATCCAATCTAAGGAACAGAAAGAAAAAAAAAAGATTCAAAAAAAATGAACAGAGGCTGAGAGACCTCTGGCATACCTTAAAATAAATGAAAATACTGTTAACAGTAGTCTCAGAGGGAGCAGAGAGAAAGTAGCAGAAAGTACTGCTAGTATAAACTCAAAGAGACATTGCTAGTATAAACTCCAAGACACATTATGGTCAATATGTCAAAGCCAAAGAGAGAGTAAATCTTGAAATCAGCAAAAGAGAAGTAACTTATCATGTGTAAGGGATACTCAGTAAGATTAACAGCCAATTTCTCCACAGAAACTGTGGAGGCCAGAAAGCATGGTATGACATATTTAAAGTGCTAAAAGAAAGAACTGTAAACCAAATATTCTATATTCACCAAAACAAAACAAAATTTGAAAGAATTTGTCACTAGGAGACCTACCTTATATGGAATACTAAAGGGAGTCCTCTAGGCTAAAACGAAAGGACGCTAGGCAAAAACTCAAAGCCAAAGAAAGAAAGAAAGAACAACAATAAAGATAGCTGCAAAGATAAATGGGAAAGAGAGTAGTATTGCATTTTTGGTTTTAAATCCTCTTTTTTTTCTAGATGATTTAAAAGGCAAATGCTTGAAACAATAATTATAAATCTTTGTTATTGGACACACACTGCCTATAGATGTAATTTCTGACAATAACAACATGAAAGGCAAAGGAGCTGTAAATGAGCAGAATTTTGCACTGTTGAAAGGAAGTTGGTCTTAATTTATACTCAATTGTTGTAAAATTAAGATACTAATTGTAATTCCCCATAGTAACCACTAATAAAAATGTACAGGAAATAACTGAGAAAGAATCAAAATGGTACACTAGAAAAATGTCTATCACAACGGAAGGCAGTAATGGATAAATTGAGGAGTAAAAAAAAAGGTATAAGACATATAGAAACAAAATAATAATCCATTAAGAAGATATAACAGTGATAAACAGATATGAACTTAACAATAGAACCTCAAAATATATGAAAAAAACCTGACAGAATTAAAAGGAGTAATAGACATTTGTACAATCATAGTTGAAGACTTAAATATCCTACTTCAAATAATGGATAGAACAAGTGGACAGAAAATTAATAAAGAGATAGGGGACTTGAACAACACTATAAAACTAATTAGACTTAACAGACATATAGAATATACTACCTAACAAGAAGAGAATGTGAATTCTTCTCAAGTACACATGAAACATTCTTCAGAATAGATCATATGTTAAGACACAAAGTAAGTTTCAATAAATTAAAAAATTTAAATCATACAAAACTCTCTAATTGCAATGGGATGAAACTAGAAATCAATAACAGGAGCAAAATACAAAATTATTTTTTTAAATTTGGAAATTAAACAACACATTCTTAAATAATCATTATATTGAAGAGGAAATTACAAGCAGATTTAGAAAATACTTTGAGATGAATGAAAATAAAAACACAACATACCTATTTGTGTGTGACAGAAGGCAACTAAACTTTAGATGATAGGTACACAATGCAATATACAAATGATGTATTATAAAACTGTATACCCAAAACTTATATAGTGTTATTAACCGATGTTACCCCCAATAAATTTAATTTAAAAAATGAAAGTGTTATTATTACTACGAACCTTACAGATATAGAAAAGATTATAAAAGAATACTATGAACAATTACATGCCAACAAGTTAGATAACCTATATGAAATGGATGAATTCTTAGTGGTATGCAAAACTACCAAAACTGACTTAAGAATAATTACAAAATGTGAGTAGATTTATAACAAGTAAAGAGGTAGAATCAGTAAACAACATCTCAACAAAGAAAAACCCAGGACCAAATGGCTTCACTTATGAATTCTATCAAATGTTGAAAGAAAAATTAACATCATCCTCAAACTCTTTCAAAAAAATAGGCAAAAAGTTAATGCTTCCTAACTATTGTATGAGGCCAGCATTACTCTGATACAAAAGTCATACAAAGACAGCACAAGTAAAGAAAACTATACACCAATATTCCTTATTAATATAGATGCAAAAATTCTCAGCATAATGCTAGTAAACCAAATTCAGCAGCATCTTAAAAGGATTGTACAACATAACCAAGTGGGATTTATCCTATGAATGCAAGCGTTGTTCAACATATGAAAATCATTCAATATAATATACCACATTAATAGACAAAGGAAAAAAAACACATCTCAATTAATACAGAAAAGGCATTTGACAAAACCCAATATCCTTTCATGATAAACACACTCACAAACTAGAAATAGAGGGAAGTTCCTCAACATGATAAAGGCATATGTGAAAAACCCACAGCTAATATAATATTCAGTGGTGATAGAGTGAAAGCCTGTCCCCTAAGGTCAGAAACAAGAGAAGGATGCCCACTATCACCAGTTCTGTTCAACTTTGTACTGGAAGTTTTAGCTAGGAAAATTAGGCAAGAAAAAAAAAAGAAAAGATATCCAAATTGGAAAGGAATAAATGGAACTCAATTTTCAGATGATATGACCTAATATATAAAAAATCCTAAAGAATCCACAAAAATTAGAGCTAATAAATGAATCCAATAAAGTTGCATACAGAAGCAACACCCAAAACTCTGTTGAATTTCTCTACACCAGCAATTAGCAATCTTAAAATAAAATTATGAAGACAATTCCATTTACAAGTGCATCAAAAAATAATAAAACAAGGAATAAATTTAACAAAACTAGTGTAAAGCTTATAATTTGAAAACTACAAAACATTTTCAAATAAATTGTGAAGAATTAAATTAATAGAAAAATGCCCCGTGTTCATGGATTGGCAGACTTAATATTGTTACAATGGCAATACTATGCAAGGCAATCTACAGATTCAATGCAATGCCTATCAAAATCCCATGACCCTTTTTTTTCTGAAATGGAAAGGGGGATCCTAAAAGTTATGTGAAATTGCAAGGGATCCCAAATATCCAAAATAATCTTGAAAAACAAAACATTTGATGACTGAAACGTCTCAATTTGAAAACTTACTGCAAAGTTATAGTAATTAAAGCAGTGTGGTAATGGCAAATGGATGGACACATGAATTAGTGGAATAGAATTGAGAGTCCAGACATAAATTCATACATCTATTATCAACTGATTTTCTACAAGGGTGCTAAGACCATTCAATTAGAAAAGAATAATTTTTTTCAGCACATGGTACCTGGACAATTGAATAGCCGCATGTAAAAGATTGAAGTCGAACTCCTTGTTAACACTGTATACAAAAAATAACTCAAAATCAGTTTAAGACCTAAATATAGAACTAATGGTATAAGACTCTTAGAAGAAAACAGGGGTAAATTTTCATGACTTTGAATTTGGTATGGATTCTCAGATATGACATCAAACCAAAACATAAGCAACAACGACAAAAAAATAGATACATGGAATTCATAAAAATTCAAAAGTTTTGTTCTTCAGAGGGCACTATCAATAAAATTGAAAAGACAACCTATAGAATAGGAGAAAATATTTAAAAATCATATTTATTAAGGGTGCAGTATCTATAATATGTAAAGAACTCAACAACAAAAAGACAAACAACCTGATTAAAGAATAATCAAAGGACTTAAATAGACATTTCTCCAAGGAATGTAAATAAATGTTCAACAAGCTGGTGTTGAGAATGTAAATGTTATATAGTTACTTTGGGAAACACTTTGGCCAAAATCAATTGACAATACATGTATGAATTTATTTATGGACTCTCAATTCTATTCCACTGATCTATATATTTATCCATTTGCCAGTACTATAACTTTGTAGTAAGTTTTCAAATTGAAAATTTTCAGTCGTTTCCCAAAATGTTAAACATAGAATCGCTATATGAACTAGAAATTCTACTCCTAGCTATACACACCAAAAGAATTGAAAACAGATACTTAAACAAATGCATATATACAAATGTTTGTATCAGTACTGTTTACATTAACACCAAGGTGGAAAAACAGCAATGAATGTCTATTAACTGATGAATAGATAAACAAAATGTGGCATATCCATGCAATGGACTATAATTCAGCCATAAAAAGCAATCGCATACTGATACATATTATAACATGGATGAACCTTAAAAATATTATGCTAAGTGAAAGAAACCAAACAGAAAAGGTCATGTGTTATATAATTCCATTTATGTGAAATATCTAGAATTGACAAATCTATAGAGACAGAAAGCAGATTAGTGGTTTCCAGGGACTGTGGGGAGGAAGAGTGAGTAGTGAGAATGGAGAATAGGTAGCGAATGGGCATGAGGTTTCATTTTGGGGGTAATGAAAATATTTTGAGGAGAGAGATGATGTTTGAACAATATGCATAAGATGCCTTTGAATTGTATACTTAAAATGTTTAATTTTATATTATGCAAATTTTCATAAACTTAAATAGTAATAACTCTAGGTGCCATGAGAAGAATGGATATGAAAATAGCATGAATGGGCATGAGACCAGTTAGAAGGCTTTGATAGTGGTCCAGAATGAGAGATGATGGTGGTCCAAAATAAGGTGCTGGCAGTAGGGGTGGAGAGGGGCAAACTAATTAAAAATTATTTAGGAACCAGTATGTAAAAGACTTGGTGGCCAACAAAATGAGGAGTGTATGATAGACATTGAGGACACTTCCAAAGTTTTGAGGCTGGACATCTAGGCAAACAGTAACACCATTGGGGTGAAAACCCATTTTACAGATGCAGAACTGGAGAGGCCATTGGCTTTCCCACTATCACATAGTGAGCCAGTAAGGAAAACATGCCCAGTGCTACTATCTTGCTCTCCTGACTTCTGGTTCAGAAGGATTTGCATATAATATAGCAAATATGAGTAGTAACTTAAAAAAATTACCTGAATATTTTCCAATAACTGCACAATTGACATCATATTTGCCTTCATTTTAATACCTGTGCTTGAAATTATAAAATTTTAGCCATGATCATATTTCAATGTAACTACATTTCTCCTCTCTGAACCCCCAGCGTCTGCTACCTCCCTTTATAATGCTTTCTATCCAGTATTGACAACCCTGAAAGCCCCTTCTCTTATTGGCTTTCCCCTTTCTACCAACACAACCCAGGGATCATACTGTACTTTCTTCTCCTCTCTCTGAAGCAGTACAGTTGTAAGGGACTGAATTTCTGCAGCCTCAAGCCTTTTGGTGTTGAAATAGAGATGAGCCACTCAGAGCACCCCAAGTATAGGGATAAGTAGAAGAGGCCTTGGGCTTGGGGTTGGGGACTGGGCAGGAGGAAGGAAACAAAGCAGGTAACCTTATGAGGAAGACCTCAGTCCTAGGTAGCAGGAGACGGTGGGGGTAGGGGCACAGCAAAACCTCAGCTGCTGAAGAGGAAGAGCTGGGACCTTTTGTCTCATAATGTATGGAAGAGTGTGTGTATGTATGTGATGATGATGATTAAATGGTACATGGTATCAGCGAAAATTATCAGCACGGATGCTGATTAGGTATGCTGAAGAACTAATAGTATGGAAGGAAACTGGAAAAATTGGTCTGAGTGTGGAAAAGTAATACTAATTACAATCATTTATGCGAACTGCCTACCATTTATGACTAATTACCACCCAACACAATAACCATTAGGTATATCATTAAATATGTGTCAGATTAACTTTGTTGTCAGTTTTATTTGTGATTAGAACAGTAAACTCTGTGTGTATGCTTGTGCTTAATAGTTTGTTGCTCATGCAAGCACGGCTGTCAGCTCACAATTTGAAAAAAAAAACATAATGTTAGGGCTGGAGCCTGGCAGGCTTTGAATTCCAGGCTAAGTAGTTTATAGTTAATTTAGGAGGCAATGGGGAGCCCTTACAGAATAATCAATGGGGGAGATACATGATCAGTGCTGTATTTTAGGAATCACAGACCTGCAGGGCTGGAAGATTCCTTAGAGATTAGTCACCCAATGGTCACCAGCCAGAGGACACTGGCAACCACCTTGGGGGTTCTAGAGTGATTGTCAAGATTTCAGAAAGACTAAAAGGAACCATGCATTTTTCCATTATAAAGTTGTATAGATCAACTACAATGTCAATATTATTTGTTTGGAGCTAGAATTAATCAAACTGGGACACTGATCAAAAGCATTGATTGTCAGTTATAAAAGTCTGATGATGATTTTTTTGAATGGGAAAACAAGTTAATTGCTTAACAAATTAAAATTTTAGCATTAGATATATTTTTTTTCTAATGATGGTCTCCACAGGTTAACAAAACAAAAAGGGTCTTGGGTGGTGAAAATTTTGGGAGCCTCTATTGTAGTCCAACCAATACTTTCACTTACAGATGGAGAAACATAGCCTAGATATAGATGGAACTTACCTTGGAAGAAGGTAGATAAAAAGATTGAACAGCGCAAATAGAAGATAGGTGAGACTAGAGACCACAAAACCAAAACCAGTTCAGTAGCAAATCGAGGTGCCTGGATTAAGGTGGCAGAAAATTATCTACAAAGAGAATGGCAGATGGGAGAAAATGGAAAAGACTGTGCCAGATAGGACCACTGGTTAGATCTGGGTAGAGAAAAGAAGAAAGAAGTTGAGAATGACTCTGAAAACCTCAGTGTGACTGAATGGGGCAATGATGGTATCATTAGCAGAAATATAAAAAGCTGGAGGAGGAAATGGTTTGGGGGTGAAGGGAAATCATGAGTTTGGTTTGAGAAATAGTGACTGTAACTTATAGGGTTGCATATTCAAAAGGGGTATGGCAATACCAATGAGAAACACTTGGGTTTATATCCTGACTTGTTTATACTTTGTAAGTTGACAAGGAATTTTTCCTTTGACTCTCGGTTTTCATATCTACAGATCTGGGGCAATGATATCTGCCTTATAGAGTTAGTGAGAGGATTAAATAGAAGAGTGTATGTTAAGTACCTAACACAATATCTAGCAAGTGGTGAGTACTCATTACTCTTCTCTGGAGGAAGTATGGTGATAGAAATGTTGAAGAGGCAGTTAAGAAACAAAGGAGAGTTCAGGAGAGGTATCAGATGCCAGGCTATATTTTTAGGATCTAAACATAAAACTCTGATAATACTTTCCCAGGGTTTCTGGGCAGATGAAGTCACCAGGGGAGAATACGAGAGAAGCCACACTTACTGGGAATTTGGGAAGGAATCCAGCAAAGGAAACTGAAGGAATGGACAGAGTGAGATAAGGGAGGCAAATTAATCTGAAAGTGGAAGGTGTGGATTGTAGGGTCAAATGTAGTAAAAAAGATCCAGAAAATAAAAACAGAGATGAGGCCATTAGGAGGTCACTTTTAGAGACAGCAGAGAACTAGGGATGAATTAAATGAGAAGCTAAGTTGTGAGTGAAGGTGAGATAGCAGAGACAATAAAGAAAAGGCAGCTTTTTCAACATGGACCATGAAAAAGAGACAGATGACAATAACTCAAAAGAGTGGCAGCTATAAGGAAAAATTATTTCAGGCTACTTAGAACCTGAGTATGTTGTATACAAGAGAATAATACCAGTGGAGAGGAATAGACCAATAAGGCAGAAAAGAGAGGTCATATTTGTAAAGCAGCCTCTCTTAAGCTATGCATAGGCAGCCCCAGGCTTTGGTTACTTTAAAGATGTGCTTAGTGGAGGACCTAATGTTTTAGCCAAGAGAAGTCACCTGAGGTCAAACCAGAAGCAAGGAGTCCCATTGAAGCTGTTTGCTTAGATTTGTGAACAAACCACACCAAATAAGGAGCTACTCTGCTCAGTGTGCAAGGAATATGATATGATTTAGAAACTCTGAAATCCGAGTATGACTTCCCAAGGCAGGGGACTTAAAATTCGGTCCCTCAGGATCTTTTGATACGATTAGGCTTTACTAGCTCATAGTAATTAAAATTAAACCTATTTTCTTTAAAGTATGGAAAAAGACCCAGGTGTTCAATATTCCTGTTTAACTTTATTCTGGACATATCTGGCTGATGTAATTAGACGAGCAAAAAAAAAATAAGAGATTTTTAAAAATTGGAAGATAACATCTAGAATGGTGGTGTAAACAACTTGACAGATTTTCTCCCCAGCAAAACAACCAATTAATGTGCGAAAATAATTTTTCTAAAAACACACACGCAAACATTTAATGTCCCTGGAAATTGTCTCAAGGCATAAAGAAAATGGAGAAACATTTATTTACGAAAACCTATTAAACCTTGGTAAGAACAACGAGAGTCTGAGGCATTTAAGCCAAACCTACTCCCATCCCCTACCTGACCCCGGGTAAGTGATGGAAGCTATCTTCTGGCCAGGTGTGGCTAAAAGGAGAGCAACCTCTACCCTAGTTCTTTGTCTAAGGCTACTATTTCACAATTGTCAAGGCAAGCTGGTAGCAGCGTTAACTTCCCCCGACCCTGTGTTGCAGACACACTATTCAGGGAGGCACAGCTAAGAGGACTGGTGCCCCCATCCTCTACTCAGCTCCCACTTGTAGGGCAAGGGCTCTGCCCCAGGCATGACAGGCTGAGAATACTGGGGCTTTGATCACCCTTACCCCAGCTCGCTAATAGGTGGTATGTTTCATACTTGGAGGGCAAGCAAACAAAAGAAATCAGGGATTATTACCTCCCATACAGTGTCTGCAGGGGTGTCACTCAGGGAGAAACAGAACACTATTTCACCTCTCAGCTCCAGTTCAATAGTGTGGAGATTCTGCTCACACTATCACTAAAGATGTACCTATCCTGGGATGATATGATATACATGGGATGATATGATACATAGCTTTTGTGTCTGGCTTTCACTTTTATAATGCTTTCAAGGTTCTTCTTTGCTGTACTCTGTATCAATACTTCATTCCATTTTTTTTTTACTTCGTTCCTTTTTTTATTGTGGTAAAATATGCATAACTTAAAATTGACCAATTTAACTACTTTTAAGTACACATTTCAGCAACATTAAATACATTCACATTGTCGTGCGATCATCACCACTATCTCTCTTCAGAATTTTTTATCATCTGTACCCATTAAACAACAATGCCCAACTCCTGCTTCCCCTGATAACCACTATTCGACTTTCTGTCTCTATGAATTTTGCTGTTGTAGTTACTTCATATAAGTGCAATCATACAATATTTGTCTCTTTGTGTCTGGTTCATTTGGCTGAATCATATTCTAGTGTATGGATATACTACATTTTGTTTACCTGTTCACCAGTTGATGGGTATTTGGGTTATTTTCATTTTTTGGCTATTATGAATAATGCTGCTATGAACGTTGTGTACAAGTTTTTGTACAGACATGTGTTTTCATTCTTCATGGGCATATACGTAAGAGTAGAATTGTTGTGTCACATGGTAATTTCATATTTAATCTTTTAAGGAGCTGCCAAACTATTTTTCAAAACAGCTGCATCATTCTACATTCCAACCATCAATGTATGAGGCTTCCAATTTTTCATCCTTGTCCATACTTGCTATCGATGTGTTTTTTTTTTAATTATAGTCATCCTAGTGGATGTAAACAGTATCTCATTGTGATTTTGACTTGCATTTCCCTTTTTTCATGTGCTTATTGGTCATTTGTATATCTTTAAAAATGTATATTCAAATACTTGGTCTATTTTTTAATTGTTGTCTTTTTATTATTGGCTTGTAATGTTGTAGATACAAGTCCCTTGTCAAATATATGATTTGCAAATATTTTCTCCCATATTGTGGCCTGTATTTTCACTTTCTCGATGGTGTAATTTGAATCACAAAAGTTTTAATTTTTAGTCAAATTTATTTATTTTTTCTATAGTTGTTTGCACTTTTGGTGTCATGTCTTAGAAACCATTGCATAATCCAAGGTCACAGAGACTTAGGACTATATTTTCTTACAGAAGTTTTATAGTCTTAGCACTTCAAAAATAAAACACATAGGATTATCAAGGAGACAACCACATGGAAAAAGCTATCCAATTATTTGGAAAAACATTTCAAATTAATTAATTAATTATTTTATGGTGACGTTGGTTAACGAAATCTGGTGAGTTTCAGCTGTACATTTTAACAGTATGGCATATATATCTTTACATTGTGTGTTCACCTCCCATAGTTAGATTTCTTTCTGTCACCACATATTTGACCCCTTTTACCCCATCTACCTCCCCGCTGCCTCACTCCCTACCCTCTGGTAACTACTAGTCTATTGTCCATGTCCATGAGTCTCTGTTTGTCCTGTTCGTTTGTCGCTTTTAGGCTTATGTCCCACATATAAGTGATATCACGTGAGAATTTGTAATATACTTTTACTTCAGTAAATAGATATAGATATAACCATGTGTTTATGAACTTAATAAATAAAAAGATCTAGTAGTGGGTTTAGTAACTATTATAATTTTGAAGTAGTGAAGAGCATGATGATCTTTTGAGATATCAACACCAGTAATGTGATATAAAAATATCTGTGATTTCTTTTGCTTATGAAGTCATAGGTGCTGCTGATGTTACTTTGGTCTGTTGCTTATATCATAAGAGAGGGAGCCACTACATTTCAGTTAGAGGTTATTAGAAATTAAGACGTAATTTTTTTTCTTACCCAAGTTAATAGATCCTCTGAATTCTACCTGTGGATCCTAATTACAGTTACTGTAGATAAAGTCAAGGCTCCAAATGAATAAGAATACTGTAAAATTTGGTTCTAAGGTATAATTAACAAAGCAAGATTTATCCATGAAATTCAAATATTCAGTAATCAACAAAAAGCTAAAAGAGTAATGTTGAATAATGACAGCTGACTTAGACTTAACTATTACATACCTTGTTTTGAGAAGATTAATTTAATGTAGAAAAATACTTTGGTAGTCCTTTCCTATTTAAATGTGACAAACAATGATGGAATATTACTATCCTTTTAATAACTGGACTGATGGGATTCAAATTTTATCTAAATACTCTAATTCTCTCTAATTCCAACTAAAGGTTGAAAACATACATAATTTACTTTATGGTTGGATTTATTCAAACAGTTCTCAGAAGAGATGGCTTGCTGAGGCTACCAGCTGTGCTGGGCATTCTCAGGTGGATAACTGTGTCAATTGTAAAAGAAAAAGTACCAAATTCTAGAAACATCACAGAGAGAGTGTCCAAGGGAAAACTTTACTGAAGGGTTGCATTTTCGACCTCACTGGAAACAGATCCCTCCACTTAATATTTGTAGATATACTTGCTATTGTTATGGTTTTGAATAAGTAGCACATTTACGTGGTTCAAAAATCAAAGTGATGAATTTAGAAGATGGAGGAATAGGTAAACAATGTACTCCCTTCCTCCCATGACCACTTCAAACTTACAACTAAACTACAGTGCAACCATCATTGAGATTCACCTGAGGTCCAGCTGAACATAAGTCCTATAACTAAGACATACAGAAAAAGTCATGTGGAGACTGATAGGCGGCATTGAGAGGAGCTGGTCCCACTCCGACATGTGGCAGTTAAAAATTGGGAGAGATATTTTGGCTGCAGAGGTCTCCCATGAGGATAAAGGGATTTCAGCCCCATACTGGGCTCCCCAGTCTGGAGTTACAATGCCAGCAAGAGAAGCTCTCTAACTTGTGATTCGGAAAACCAGTGGAGGTTGTGGCTGAGTGAGATGGTAGGCAGCTGGAGTCCCAGGCATTCCTCTTAAAGGGCTCACACGCAGACTTATTTGCTAACAGATTCACTTGCTCTGAGCTCCAGCTCTGGGGCAGCAGCTCCAAAGGCACCAGGGACACATGGAGAGAGACAAAATTGTCTGGCTTCGGGGCGAGGGCTGGAGGGGCAGCTTTCTCCCAGATGGAAGTGCTCACAGAGGTCATTATTCCTTTATTGAGCTCTCTTCTCACTCAGCATGCAGAGGCAGGTGACTATCATATCTGAGTTTCCATCAACCTAGCTCAAAATTGTTTGCCTTACACTGATATTCCTGGACCCTGCCCCACTCAAAAAGTAGACCCACCCAAGCCACTTCCAGTGGCTTTTCCATACAAACAGCCTGTCTTGACTCATACTGTGGATTTTCTTAAAATCTCTCAAAGGTTCACAAACTCCAAAGAAACAGCATCTGGCTTTGGATGTATCATACCTCTTTGAGAAGAAGCCCCAAGCCTGACAAGTGACAGCCAACCTCAGTTTGCAGCTTAGCCTCTTCCAAGAACCTTCAAGCCCAGCACAAGTGGCAACCATCTGCAGATCACTTTTAGCTCATACTAAGTGGCCTTGGGCAGGGCACACACAGTGGCTGACCTTGGCCTGCAACAGAGCCTCTCCCAAGAGGCCCCAGAACCAACATACTCAGTGGCCAGCTTCAAACCACAACAGAGCACCACTCAACCACCTCCACACATGACCCAAGGGGCAGACTCAACAGACACCGTACTATAGTGAATCCTGCTCTATAAGGTCACCTCCTGGACAATAGTCCTTCCACTGTAGTCACAGCCAGTCCTCACAACCAATCAGCCTGAGGGTCAGTCCCTCCCATTGACATGCCAACAGCAATCAGGGCTCAACTACAACAGGAGGGCACACACAACCCACACAGGGAACACACCTGGAATGTCCAGCTCAGATGATCATGGAGACTGTGTCACTGAGTCCCACAAGATACCTACTACATAAGGCCACTCTACCAAAATTAGAAGACATAGGAACCATATCTAATATATAGAAACAAACACAAGAGACAGCCAACATGGGGAGACCAAGACACATATCCCACATGAAAGAACAGAACAGCGCTCCAGAAAAAGAACTCAACAAAATGGAGACGAGCAACCTACCAGATGCAGAATTCAAAACACTGGTCATAAGGATACTCAACGATCTCAAGGAGAACTTCAACAAAGAGTTAGAAAACATAAAAATGGAAATAGAAACCATAAAAAAGAACCAGTCAGAAATGAAGAATATAATAACTGAAATGAAGAGTACGTTAGAGGGAATCAACAATAGATTACAGAAAATAGAGGATCCTATCAGCTATTTAGAAGATAAGGTAGCAGAATACACCCAATCAGAAGAGTAACAAGAAAAAAGAATCCATAAAAAAGAGGATAGTTTAAGGGGCCTCTGGGACAACATCACGCATACCAACATTTGTATCAGAGAGATACCAGAAGGAGAAGAAAGGCAGTAAGGAATTAAAATCTGATTTGAAGAAATTATGATGGAAACCTCCCTTAACCTGGTAAAGAAAATAGACATACGACTCCCCAAAAGTACAGAGAGTTCCAAACAATATGAACCCCAAAAGGCCCACATCAAGACACATCATAATTAAAATGCCAAAGGTTAAAGACAAGAAGAGAATCTTAATAGCAGTAAGAGAAATACAGTTAGTTACGTACAAGGGAGCTCCCATAAGAGTGTTATCTGATTTCTCAACAGAAACTTTGTAGGCCAGAAGGGTTTGGCACAAAATACTCAAACTGATGAAAAGCAAGGACCTACAGCCAAGATTATCCTACCCAGCAAAGCTATCATTTAGAATTAAAGGACAGATAAAGAGCATCCCAGACAAGAAAAAGCTAAAGGAGTTCATCACTATCAAACCATTCTTACAAGAAATGTTAAAGCGACTTTTTTTAAGAAAAAGGAAGAAAAAAATAAAAAAATATAAATGTTAAAATGGCAATAACTACATACCTATCAATAATTACTTTAAATGTAAATAGATTAAATTCTCCAATCAAAGGACATAGGGTAACTAAATGAATAAGAAAAGAAGACCCTTACAAAAATCTCGCTTCTGCTTGAAAGACAGACATAGACTTTTAAGTAAAGGGATGGAAAATGATATGTTTGAAAGTAGAAATGAAAAGAAAAAAAACTGTTGCAGTAACTATTTTACTAGACCAAATAGACTTTAACACAAAGACTGTAAGGCTATAACAAGAGACAAAGAAGGACCCAGTAATCTGACTTCTGGATATTTATCTGAAGAAACCCAAAACACTACTTCACAGGGACATGTGAATCCATATGTTCATTGAAGCATTATTTACAATAGCCAAGACATGGAAGCAACCTAAATGTCCATCAATAGATGAATAGATAAAGAAGTAGTACATATATACAATGGACCATTATTTAGCCATAGAGAAACTGAAATCTTGCCATCTTCAACAACATGGATGGACCTAAAGGGTATTATCTTAGGTAAAATAAGTTAGACAGAGAAAGACAAATATCACATAATTTCACTTATAAATTGGAATCTAAAAACAAACAATGAACAAAACAGAAGGATACTTATAGATACAGAGAACAAACCTTTTTTGAACAAATTGTTCAAAAAAAATAACAATCCACAACAATACAGGCTCTGGAGCCAGACTGGTTACCAGAAGGGAGGATGTTGGGAGGATGCATGAAAAAGGTGAAGGGATTAAGAAGTACAAATTGGTAGTTACACAATAGTCATCAGAATATAAAGTACAGCATAGGGACTACAGTCAATAATATTGTAATAACTATGTACGGTGTCAGATGAGTACTAGATTTATCGGGGTGATCACTTTTTAAATTATACATACTGTGTTATATATCTGAAACTAAAATAATATTGTATATCAACTGTAATTGAAAAATAAAAAAAATATTTTTTAAAAATAGGAAGTGGTAAAATAATGTATAGTGTATACACTTCGGAACACTACTGCTGCCATTATAAAAAATTAGTAGATCTGCATTACTAACATACAAGGATGTCCACAATATACTGACATATTCCTTAGTGAATATAGCTAGTTGTCTAATAGTATTCATTGTTGGATCCCACTTCTGTTTTAAATATGTGTGTGTGTATATACACACACATATATACACAAGTATATACATGTGTATATATTATGTACATATATGTTTGTATGTGTATATGTACATGTGTGTGTATATTCATATAACCAGAAACAATGACTGGTTGTGTGTGTATGTGTGTGTTTGTATAAAGAGGACTAAATTGATCCCTATCAAACTATTAATAATAATTATTCCTGAGGATAGAAATGTAGAAATTAGTACAAAATTATCTTTCATTTTGTAACTATATACATGTCAATAATAATATTAATAGCTAACATTATTAAGCTCTTGCTATATACCGGAAACTCTTATAAAGTTTTGATAAATGTTAATTTATTTAATCTTCATAGCACCTCTACGAGGTCAATACTACTATTATGCATATTTTGTCAATGAAGTAACAGAGGCACAGAGAGGCTGGGGAACTTACTTACCCAAGGTTAGTGCAGCTAGTCTGCAGTCTGGCTCCAGAGCCTGTATTGTTGTGGATTGTTATTTTTTTTGAACAATTCACATGTACTTCTTTTGTACCTTTTAATCTCCTGCAATCTTTATACCCAGAAGTAACCATAATGACATTTTGGCATAGTTTCTTCCAGTTTTTTCCTATACGCTTTTAATGAGATCATACAGTACATACAACATGTATTCTTATTTTATCAATTTATATTATTTCACAAACTCTTCCCATGATATTTTCTTGATAACCCAAAGAAAATTCCCAACCTTTAGAAATATATTTTTAATCTACAGCCATGCCACCCTGAACGTGCCTGATTTCATTTGATCTCAGAAGCTAAGCAAGGTCGAGCCTGGTTAGTACTTGGATGAGAGACCACCTAGGAATACCAGGTGCTGTAGGCATTAAAAAAAAGAAATATATTTTTAAGGATGCAAAATGTTGCATCATTTGCAAATATTATACATTCTCCCAGTGTTATTTCTAACATTTACTATAAAAGATAACATCACAAACAATTCAGTGCATAATTTTTAGTCTACTTGCCTTCAGATAGACTCTCTCAGAAGTGGAATTAGTAGGTCAAAGAGAACAAACATTTTTAAGGCTTTTGTTATATATTGCCAAATTTACTTTTTTTTCTCTTTTTTTTTTTT
>NW_024340698.1:2145642-2172529 GCF_902729225.1 Pteropus medius | reverse complement strand
TCATTTTTATATAGTGTCACTGTGTATAGGGGCTGGGGAAGGAGGGTAAATGGTACTATAGGTGAGAGTAAAACTTTCTGTGGAATCCTTATTTTATCACTTTGACTTTTTAAAATATATATATATATATATTTTTTTTTTAATTAGAGTTGACATACAATATTATATTACCTTCAGGTGTACAACATAGTGATTAAAAGTTTATATAAATTACAAAGTGATCACCCTGATAAATCTAGTATCCATCTGACACCATACATAGTTATTAAACATTATTGACTATATTCCCTATGCTGTACTTCGCATTCCCATGACTATTTTGTAACTACCCATTTGTACTTCTTAATTCCTTAATCTTTTTCACCCATCTCCCAAACCCCTCCCATTTGACAACCATCAAAATATTCTCTATCAATGAGTTTCTTTCTGTTTTGTTTGTTCATTTTTCTTGTTCTTTAGATTCCACATAAAAGTGAAGTCATATGGTATTTGTCTTTCTCTGTCTGACTTATTTCACTTAGCAAAATATCCTCTAAGTCTATTCATGTTGAAGATGACAAGTTTTCAGTGTTTTTATGTCTGAGTATATGCGTACCATTTCTTCTTTATCTACTCATCTATTGATGGACACTTATATTGCTTCCATATCTTAATTTCTATATATTGTAAATAATCCTGTAATGAACATATGGATGCATATGTCTTTTCACATTAGTGTTTTGGTTTTCTTCAGTTAAATACCCAGAAGTGTTTTAAAGTCTAGTATAAGAATTGCTACCCTAGGTTTTTTTCCATTTCATGAAATACTTTTTTCTATCTCTTCACTTTCAGTCAGTGTGTTTTCTGATCTGAAGCAAGTCTCTTATAGGCAGCATATGTAAAGGTCTTTTCATCCATTTAGCTACCCTATGTCTTTCGATTGGAGCATTTATTCCATTAACATTTAAGATAATTCCTTACTGTCTCCTCTTTCTGGTACCCCTATGATGCAAATGTTGGTATGCTTGATGTTGTCCCAGAGGCCTCTTAAACTATCCTCATTTTTATGGATTAATTAATTGTTTGTTTGTTTATTTATTCATTCATTTATTTACTTATTTTGCTGTTCTGTTTTGGTATTTTCTGCTACTTTTTCTTCTGAATTACTGATTAGATCCTCTACATGTTATCTGCCTTTGATTCCCTCTAATATATTCCTCATTTCAGTTATTACAGTCTTCATTTCTGACTGGTTCTTTTTCATGTTTTCTATCTCCATTTTTATTTTTTCTTTCTCTTTGTTGAAGTTCTCTATGAGATTGTTGAGTATCCTTATATTCAGTGTTTTGAAATCTGCATCTAGTAGTTTGCTTGTCTCTATTTTGCTCAGTTCTTTTCTGGAGCTTTGTTCTGTTCTTTCATTTGGGACGTGTTTCTTTGTCTCTCCATTTTGGCTGCCTCTCTGTGTTTGTCTCTATGTATTTGGTAGAGCACCTTTGTCTCCCAGTCTTGATAGAGTGACCTTATGTAGTAGATGTCCTGTGGGGCCCGGTGGCGCAGTCTCCATGGTCACCTGAGCCAGTGCTCCAGGTATGTCCATTGTGTGGGTTTTGTGTGCTCTCCTGTCATAGTTGAGTCTTGACTGATGTTGGCATGTGAGTGGGAGGGACTAAACCTCAGGCTGATTGGTTGTGAGGACTGACTATTACTTCAGTGAAAGAGATGTGCAGAGGCTGACCCTATGGAACAGGATTCGCTTTAGCAGAACTCTTTTGCCTGCCCAGTCTGCCCTTTGGGTGTGTCATTTGTGGAGGTGGTTGGGTAATACTCTGTTGTGGTCTGAAGCTGGCCACTTGGTATGTTGTTTCTGGGGCTTCTTGGGAGGAGCCATGGTGTAGACCAAGGATAGCCACTGCCTGTGTCCTTCCCAGGGCCACTTAATATGAGCTACAAAGAGATCTGCATATTGTTGCCACTTGTGCCTAGGAGAGGCTAAGCTGTGAACTGAGGTTGGCTTCCACTAGTGCCAGGCTTGAGGCTGCTTAGCAAGAAATATGGGGCATTGAAGGCCAGACCCTGCTTGTTTGAAGTTTTTGAACCTTTGAAAATTGTTAGGAAAGTTTACATCAGGAGATGAGACAAGCTGTTTGTATAGAAAAGCCCCTGGAAGTGGCTTGGATAAACCTGCTATTTGGGTAGATTTTTATACCAATATACCAAGGCTGGCTGTTTGTATGGGGAAGCCATTGAAAGTGTCTTGGGTGGTCCCAAAATTTGGGTGCGGAGAGGTCTTAAGGAATCACTAGGGCAGGGCAAATGGTGTTAGCCAGGTTGATGGAGACTCAAATATGGCGCCTGCCTGCATCTGCACACTGGTTCGAGGAGGGCTTAGCAAAAGAACAATGGCTTCTGCCATCACTTCTGTCTAGGAAAAAGCTGCCACTCCATCCCTTGCCTTGAAGACAGACAATTTAGTTCCTCTTTGTATGTCCCTGGTACTCTTAGAGCTGCTGCCCCAGTGCTAAAACTCTGAGTGAGTGAGTCCATCAGCAAGGAAGTTTGTGTGGGGACTGTTTTAGAGGAATGCTTGGGACTTCAGCTGCCCACCATCTCACTCAGCCATAGTCTCTGTTGGTTTTCACAGCCAGAAGTGATGGGTGTTTCTCTTCCCAGCATTAGAACCCTGGCTAAGGAGGCTGATGTAGGGATGGGGCCCTTTGTTCCTTAGCGGGGTCCTCTACAGCTGAAATATCCCTCCCAATTTTTAACCACCACATGCGGGTCTGAGACCAGCCCACTCCTCATTTCTGCCCTTCCTACCAGTCTCAAGGTGGCTTCTTCTGTATTTCTTTAGTTATAGAACTGTTCAGCTAGCCCTCAGGTAATTCTCAATGATGGTTGTTCTGTAGTTTAGCTGTAATTTTGAGGTGGTCATTGGAGGAGGCTAGCACAGCATTTATCTAATCTGCCACCTTGACTGTAAGTTCACTCTATTTAACCATTTTCTTACTAATGAATATTTATCTTATACTCAAATAATGATGCAATGATTCTGACCTTACACATGTAATTTTACACACTTATATGAGTATTTTTGTAGACCGGATTTTTAGAAGTGAAATTTTTGAGTCAAAGGATATATACATTGATAATATTGACAAATATTACCAATTTTGCCTCCAGAAAAATTGTACTAGTTCATTAATATATCAGAATGCCATTTTCCTCAGAGATTTATCCACCCTGGATATTATCAATTTAAAAAAATTTCTTATTAGACGATGTGGTATTTCATTAGGATTATATTTAACATTTCTCTGATCACTGTTGAGGTGAGTATGTATGTGTGTGTATGTGTATATTTACATATATATATATATATACACACACACACACACACACACACACACACACATATAGTCATCTGCAGCTCCTCATCTGTGAATTGTTTGTTCAATTCCTTTCTTGTGAGTTATTTTCTCTTTTATTCATACTTCTCTGTTCTTAAAAAGAAAGAGATAAATTTTTTATATTTTTTAAGTACCACTGGGACCTATGTTTAATCAATAATATTAACAAAGTATTTAGTCAATCTAAGAGAAGGGAAAATTTAAATATGTATATTTTGTTATGAGTCTATTTTGAAAGGATGGGATATAGAAACGAATTGCACAATTCTGCTTTTCTCAATTTACTATTGAAATGATACTCTTTTCATTCCCAGGGCCTCCACAACTGGAAGATGCTATTTGATAACTTCATATTCAACATGGACTTCTAACACATTTGTCTAAGTCACCCAAGTCTAAACTTTTAAAATTATTCAATAGTTCCATAGTTTAAAACATCTTTGAGATTGATCTAGAAGGAACTGGGGGGCTGTGCAGTCATTTGATATATTCAGGCCCATTCTAACAACTCATTCTAACCTGTCAGGCAGAGTCAGAGGCATTTTTTTCTTTCTGAATTCTTTCAGAATGACCTCATAATTGAGCTTCCCCATAGGCTCAGTGTTGAAGAATAATGAGTTTTTGAATGGTGAGGAGGACATGTTTTGAAACAGAAGCAAATAGTGTTGAATATTTACAATGCTGCCATCAGGGAAATCTGAGCTAGAATGCCTAGCAATGCTCCTGCATTTAGAGATGGGGATGGCCATGGCAGAGTCCAGAGTGGCAATGACTAGCCTTTCCTGACTGTCCTTGTTTCCATTTTTTTTCTTTCCATGAGTAACATGCCGATTGTTGGGAAGCAGAGAGGCCAGCCAGCACAAGCTGATTAAAAATCTGGCTTAGTGACAGTTTAGTTCAGTTCCATTTCTCCTAAATGATCCTTCAGTTGTTTAAGGCCAAAAGGCATGGGTTCGGGAAACGATCCCATCCTTAGTTATCACTAGTTAACATAGTCTTAGGGATATTTCTGTAGCCAAACACAGTATATATTAACTTCAGGAAATCTAATGCTTCATAGAACCTTTTCACTTATATATTGCATGAAAAGTCATGTAGATGCTTTCTGACATTTTTATTCAGGGTCTTGGCTATTAAATTCAGCTTGAGCATTATGTATAAAATTGGATCTACTAGAGAGCAAATGTGTACTTTGACCATAATTAGTATCAAGGGAGTGTTATTTCAGGAAACAAGTTTAGACTACTAGGATCTCAGGACTTAAAGGTCATTTAAATCTAATTCACCACTGAGCCTTGACTTTCCCTTCCAGGTTTCCCCCTTCCCCTCAGCTCCTTCTAAGTGGGGAGGTAGCTTTAGCTCACCTTGAATCTCTTCAGTGACATAGAGATCACTGTTATATGAGACAGCCCAATTTATCTTGAATATCTCTGATAGAAAGTACTTTTTATTAAACTGAATTTTATCTCCCAGTAAATTCAACCCATTGTTCCAGTGGGAGTTTAGAGGTGCCTTCTAGAACAGGTCTAATCTCTCTTATACAACACAAATTTGTAAAGATTTGAAGATAGTCCCTTCTTCCTCTTTCTGTAGCTCCACCCCACTCCCCCTTCCCTACCATTCAGTATGAATGTTCTCCACTTTTGTGACTTTTCTCATAAGGACCTCCTGGCTTCTAATCTCCTCCTCCCTGCCTGTGCCCCATGGCCTCCTTCTGTTCCTCAAACACTCACAGCGTATTCTTGTCTCAGACCTTTATATTTTCTCTTCCCACTACCAGAAATGTTCTTCCCTCAGATAGCAGCAACGTTTGTTTCCTTATTTCATTTAACTCAAATATCAACTCTTCAGAGAGGCTTTCCCTGACAATTTTATCTAAAATAACCCCCTGCTCCATCTTCATCGCTATCCTTTTACCCTGATATATTTTTCTTCATAGTACACATCACTTCCTGAAAGATGATTTTGCGTCTGTTTATAAGTTTGTCTATCTTTCCAAATAAATGTAAGTGTCATGAGGGCAGGGACTGTGCATGTTTTGTCTAGTACATTTGTCGATTGACTCAATAGGATATGGTTTTTTTTTTTACCATTTGGTCACTCTCTTGACTTTATCAATATCCTTCTCAAAGTGCAGTGACCAGAACTGATCATAGAAATCTAGCTATGAGTTAACCAAAGCAGAATAAAGCATAACAACCACAATATTCAGCCAATGAGTGCATGCAGCAAGCACCATGCTAGATCATGAATATATGACAGTGAACAAGCTTGGCATGGTCCTTGCCTTCAGAGAACTCACGGTCTAGTATCTTATAGATGTCCTAACATAATGAAGTCTTAAGACCACATTTACTCTTTTGGTGGCCATCTCACACATCACACTGGAGAATTTACAGTCAATTAAAACTTGAAGATCCTTATCACGAGTGCTTTTTGTGCTCAAATGCAAAATCATGTATCTGCTCTATTAAATCTCATTGGGTTAAATTCTGGCCATCGTTCTATTAAGTCAAATTATTTTGGGATCCCAATCAGCCAAGAGATTACTAGCCTACTCAGCTTTGTGTCATATCCAAAACTAATAAGTGGGCTTTCTACATTTGGAAGTAGTCAATAAAATCACTGACCAAGACAGACTCCTGTGGCATACCACTAGAAGACTACTTCTGGCTCAATATCCAAGTGACAGTACCTACAAATGCCAGTACCTACAAAAGCCTTCATGCTGTCCAGATTTTCTGCCTACCATGTTTACACATTTATCAATCTGGAAACCCTGTCAAAGAAGGAATTAAGGTTAGTCAGATATACCTTGTTCCTAGTGAACCTAGGTTGGGTCCCAATGATAATTGCTGGCCCTGGAAACCATTACAGACTCTATTAAGCACACCTGAACAATCCCTTTAATATTCAATTTGATAGACTTATTTGATATAAACATCAAAGTCTCAAATTTGTAATGTCTGGAATTTAACTTTTTGTCACTTTGAAGATCAAAGTAAGTATGTATTTCCTTGATTACAGATCCTCTCCTATTTGCTCTGATTCCTCAAACTTTTGTCATGCTAGAATGCTCTCTCTCTCTCTCTCTCTCTGTCTCTCTCTCTCTCTCTCTCTTTCACTTTTACTCTCCCCTCCCCTCCCCTCTCTCTCATTTTTCTAAGCTCACTATAGTGGGGACAAAGTCAGCTGGGTAAAGAGTTTCATACTCATTTATATAGCACCTATGTATTCTCACACTCTCATCACAATTTTTGGCTTCTACTGCTTCTCCCAAAATTTCTTTCTAAACTTTTCAGTCTGAAACTCAGTCTTTTTCAGAGAAGACAACAAATTTGTAGTTCTCCTGTCCCTGTCTTCCATCAACATTACTCCTTCAGTCCAAAATAACATACCTCTCCCCTGACTTTGTTCTTGCTCAGTACATAACTAATGAAGCTCAATGCTTTCATCCTAGACATTTCCTCCTAGCCTCAGCTCATTGGAGACTTTCACCTTCCTGACATTATTTATATCAGCCTCCGATCCTCTTTGGTTCACTCTTAATCTCATTTCCTACCAATCTCTCTACATTCTAATCCAGTCACAAACACCTCCCCACTCTTCCTTAAATATGTGAAGCATATCTCCAAATCAGGGCCTTTGCATTTTGTGAACCCTCAGCCTGGAATGCTCTTTACCCACATATTTGCAGGACTTGATTCTCACTTTATTTAGATCTCTTCCTAATTGTCTTTTCATCAGAGAAGCCATCCTGGTACCATCACTGAAACAATACACACATACCCACCCCTGTGGTCACTGTCTGCCCCTTACCCTGCTTTATTTTTCTTCTTGGCAATTATCACCATCTGAAATATTTATTTGATTACTGTGTCTTGTCCCGCTAGAAAATAAGTTGCACAGGGACAAGGATCTTTGTTTTTGTTTATTACTATAACAGTGCTTGTCACATAGTAGATGCTCAATAAATAAGTTAAAAATTAATGGTGCCTAGGTACTTCTGTTAGAACATTATTCCATGAGACCTACATATAATTTTTCTACCCTAAAGATTACTCTGAAGATCCTAACAACAAATAATACTGCTATGAGAATAACAATTGGAAAGTGACTGCAAATAAAACTTAGATCCTGAAATTTCTAAGACTTGGTCCATATAATATGAAAAGCCAACTCGAAGGTCTAATGCAGGGCGATACATGTGGGATCACAGTACTCACTGGAATTTAGTAGGACAAGTCTAAAGCCTGGAGGCTGCTCTTTTTCAAGAGAGCATATCTGCTAGGAGAGGAGGTGAAGTCATACTGTATATTAAATTGACATTCACTTAGATCTATAGGTGTTGACATGGAAAGAAGTCCATGACATTCTGTTCAGTAAAAAAAAGGCAGGAAATGGAACAACATGTACAATATGGTTCCATTTATATGCTATTGGAGAAAGAGAGAGAGAGAGAGAGAGAGAGAGAGAGAGAGAGGTGTCTAGAGTCTAGAGGGATATATTAAAATATTAATATGGTTATATCTCTGAATGGTGACATTTTACTTTAAGTTTTTTAAAAAAAATCCTTTTGTTTGTTTCTGAATTGTTTGATTTTCTTTTAAAACAATGGGTGTGAATCATTTTCCCCAGATAATGGAGTTCTTTTTGAAAAGGTACTCAGGAACTAGGAAAAGTTTACCTCTGGAGAGTAACTGGAGAACTAGTAAAGAAGGAGGGATACTCAGTTTTCACTCAGTTTGTGTTTATACTAGTTGTTTTTATACAATATTCATGTATTATTTTTTTAGGAATGCATGGGCTTGAAAATCCTTGAATCTAAGAGTAGATATTATAAGTATTCTATGTGGAATGTTATAGGTCACCTGACCAGAAAGCAGCAAAAAAGTTATTAAAATTGTGCTTATAATTTCCCAAGCCTAGAGAAAACTGGATGTACTATGGCTTTATACCAAATTCTGACAAACAAGGGGAATTGTTTGAGAAGTAGAAGTGATAAAAACCTAAAGATAGAGTGAGCAAAGGATCATGGAAGTCTTTGACCTCCGGAAGGAAGATTGCTGAGGAAAGTCATGTCCAACTCCATAACACGAGATTCTTTAAGAGAAGACAATTCAAGAGGGTTGGGATGCTCTCTGAAGTGCCACTCTAATTGCAACTATAGATGATCTAAATATAGGAAAATGTGGGAAAGTTCTTAAGGAAGCCACATAATTTGTATTGGGAAGTCTCAGAAAAATTCAAATTTTAAAATATGAACGTTTGAGTGAAAAAAAGCTTTTTTTCTAATGGAGGGAGGGACAGACAATAACCAAAGAAATATGTCGGATGGTGATAATTTGTATGAGGAAGACTGAAACAGGGTAAGGGGGCAGAGAGTGATCAACAGGAATGGGTATATGTGTGTGTTCTTTCTGCTATGGTGCCAAGAGACAATTGGGAAGAGACCTGAATGAAATGAGAGGGCTAGATCTGCAAATTTCTGGGCATTCCACGCAGGGAGTTTAGAAAAGGCAAAGGCTCTGATTTGCAGATATGCTTAGCATCTTTAAGGAATAGCAAGGAGGTGAGTGGAGCTAGTTCAGAGTATAGGGAGAATGGTAGGAGCTCAGACAGGCAGAGGGGAGCCAGATCATACAGGGTCTTCTAGGCTATGAGAAGAACTTTGAATTTCTTCTGAGATGGATCATTATTGAGAGGTCTTAAGCAGTGGAGTGACATGACCTGACTTGTCACTTATCAGGATCAGTTTGTTGCTGTATTGAATAGATAATATGGGGACCAGAATGCAAGCAAGGGGAACTATGTAGGAGATTACTCCAGTAATACAGATAAGAGATATTGGTGGCTCAGACTGAAGTGTCAGCGATAGGACTGGGAGACATGGTTAATTCTGGGTATATGTTGAAGGCAAAGTCAATAAGATCTCTGATGGGATAGATGAAAGATATAAAAAAAAAGAGAAAAAAATCAAGAATAACTTTAAAATGTTTGGTCTGAGCAAGTAAATGAATGGTGATTCCATTTATTGAGATGGGAACAATTGAGGGAGCATCACATCTTGAAGGGTGAGGCTTAAGATTGAGTTTTGTACATACTGAGTTTAAGATATAGATTAGAAACTCCAGTGGAGATATTGAGTTGGAGGTATATACATGAGTATGGAATTAAGGGCAGTAGTTTTTGTTAGAGATCATATTTAGGAGTCCTCAGCATATAGATAGTATTTAAAGCTAGGGGACTAGAGAAACAAGTGAATAGGGCTGGTAATTAGGGTTTTCTTGCCAGCACTGTTCCCTTTCCCTTTCCCCTGCCTCCCTCACATCTGCTTCCCCTGCGCCTGGACTACAGGGATAACTTACCTCTTGGACTTGTTTCATGTACCTTTTCAATATGCTCTGCTTGGAGACCTTTAGCTTAGAGAATAGAGTATCTATACTCTTTTGACCTTATATGACAAAAAATAAGGAGAGCGTGGTAGATATTGAATACAGGCAAAACAAGCAGCCACTTTCAAAGGATGAATTCTGGGATCCTAAAAATAATCTATTACCCACACTCACCAGTAGCTCCCCTAGCTGCTGGCAGAATCCCTTAATCATTCCTTTACTTAAGCTGGAAGTGGGGAACTTTTTGTTGTTGAGAACTCATGACCTCTAGAGGGAAAACTTTGCAGGCCACTTCATGAAAAAGCACCTTAGAGGAAAAAAAAAACTGTTTAATAAGCTTTTTAAATTGAGGGAATGTTAATGAATAACCACAGAAAATATTAAAATTACGCTTCACTATCTTATAATGGCTAGAGAAGAAAGAGGAGAAAGAGGCAAAATGGTAGGAGAAGTGACACCTTCCACACACAAAGCAGAAGAAAAGGTGAGAAATTACATTACATTCCTGTTATATACCAAGCACTGTGATAGGTGCTGTACATGTACTAGCTCAATAATTAATCCTCCTAACAGTTCTATGAGGTAGTAATAATTGTGCCCAGTTTACAGATGAGGAATGTAAGGCTCAAAGAGTTTGTCACTTGCCTTGATTCATATATCTAGTTAGCAAGTAGTATGGCAAGTTATTCAGCCTTGAATTCCCCTAGACTCCAAAGCCCACATGTAGAGGTGAATGAAGTGAGTGTTACTTAGAGGTCACATCCTGGGGCTCTGAGATTCACAGTATTTATTACCTGTTACCACCTCTTTGAAATGTTGATTAGTCGTTGTTTCGAGATTGTCAAGTGCTTTCATCCTTAAACTTTTAAAGACTTTTATTTAAAATGGGGCAACAATAATTTCGCACCAAGCTGCAAACTATTTTCTGCCTCAGGCCAAATAAGCAGAGTCATCCAAAGTTTAGGTAAAACCCAACCATGGGCCCTAGCAGACCCCCATTCTCCCAGTGGTAAATTTTTGGATTCCTGTTAAAATGCAGATGTCCCTAATGAGTTTCCGACCTTTTCCAAGGTCAGGTAATGTATCTGGGTGAAGTCATATTTGTACCAGAGACCACAAGAACCTTGGAAGCAGGCTATTCCCAGCCAAGAGAGCATGCTCTTTCACTTGTGCACATCCTCCCCTCCAGGTGGGTGTGAGGCAATTTTAAGGAGGTGACTTCAAGTTAGCCACAGGGACCACTGTGACATCTTACAGATTGTATTGACTATTTGTCTGGTCGTTGGGCATCCGGGAGTCAGAGCCAATCTTTGTCCTGATGGGTAAAGCAGAGATTTGCTCATTCTGGGGTTTCTTGAACCCTAAGGAGTTTCCTTATACCTTTCTCACCTGGGACCAATTAACTGTATTAAAGTGGAACTTGGGCATCCAAGACAATCCAGAGGCCCCATCTGGAATCAGGCAGAATCGTCTAAAGTTTTGATGGTATTCTTTTCTTCTGAAGTTGTTAGAATAAAATGGCGTGTTATATTTATCCCTTCCTCTGCCAAAAAGGCTCTTCTGATGTTCACAGTTGAAATTAATTTCCCCTCCCCATACTCCCATAGTCCTATGCTTGCACTTCTAGTCCAGTATTTTCCAGCATCATCCTTATTAGCGTTATTTATGTGCATGTCTGTCTCCTTTTCCAGATCATGTGCTCCTAGAGGGCAGAAATTGCAGTTTATTCATCTCTATCCCCCATGGACTGCATGCAGGGCCCCGCACATCGTAAGCACTCAATAACTGCTTGTTGAATTGAATTATTACTCTCTGCCACTGTTGTGATTGGCATTCATTCATTTTGTCCATTTGCCCCTTAAGAATCTCCTGCCAAGACTCAAAAGTAAAGACACACAAATACAAAAAGACACATTTTTAACAGTTGATGGGTTTTAGTTGTTTTATTTTAAATGAGCCCAAATGAAAAGAAACGTTTTCTTAGGTCTTGCCAGCCAGACAGAAAAGGTTATCAGCAGATTAAGAGAAGTGTTCTCAAACAGCATTAAGTGTCTTTCAATGTGCCCAATGGGTGGAGAGCTTTGTGTGGCCATGAAAGCTGGCTGGAAGGCTACTTGGATTCATTCTGACATATGTCATATTTTCAAGAGAGGTGTTGAAAGCAGAGTCAAACAAACAGCAAGTCAAAGTGCCGCTCAGCACATTGGAATTGGCATTACATGAAAGTGTTAGTGAGCACCTCGGTGAACAAGGTTGCCCCCAGGTCTTCCCCGGGAGCTACTTGAAAAGTTGAGAAGTGTACAGGAGTTCTCATCACATAGCCACATTCCCTCCATTCCATGCCATGTAGCTGGCCTCCCAAACACTTTGTACCGACTACATTCTAGCTGTCAGGTTGAATTTATCTTCAACCCGTTGATGGTATCAGTTGAAAACAGCACATCTTTATAGACTGACACATTTAGGAAACTCCATGGCATATAAAGTGCAGATTCCCCTTTGCACTGAGAGAATTGGATATGGAAAGAGAAGATCTAGTATCTGAAGCACCAAAGGCAAGAGCTCAGGCAAGCAGGTAGGTAAGAGAAAATATTTACTGTGTACCCCACTTTGTACCTAGCCCTGGATTAGTAGCAACCAAAACAGACATGGTGCTAGCCCTTGTGACATTTATAGATCTGAGGTTGGGGGGCGTGGAGATGGGTTTGGGTCAAGGTAGAAGTGAAGGGATCGGAGAAGGGACCAGATGGGCATTAATGAAGTAATTACATATGTCATGAACTAATTACATATATGATAAGAGTTCTGATGGAGATGCTAAGAGAGCACATAGAGAAAATTCAGTCCCAGTCCAAAGGGGTGGGGAAATCTATAATGAGGAAATACATTTTAAACAGAGATCTGAAGGGTTAGTAGGAATTAACCAACTGAAATACATGTGCGCCTGTTGGAGGGGGTGGTGTTTAATGTAAGGGGACAACATTTTAAACAGCACTGCGGTAGACTAGATACTGACACATTTGAGGATCCAAAAGAAGACCAGTATGCTTACAGCATGAGAAATGGGTGGGTGTTGGGAATTGGAAGAGATGAGTTCAGAGAAATGAGCAGCAGCTGGACTGTGCAAGGCTTCACATCTGGTACTTTTTTATTTGGAGGAGCTGGGAAAAGAGGAACTAAGAAATAGCTTTCAAAGACTATTCAGCAATTAAAAGAAATAAACTACTGATATATATGCTACAACCCTAAAATATTATACTAAGTGAAGAAAACCAGTCAGAAAAGACCACATGTTGTATAATTCCACTTATATGGAATGTTTAGAAATAGCAAATCCATAGAGAAAGAAAAGTATATTAATGGTTGCCTGGGGGTAGCAATGGGGAATGACAGCAAATGGGCATAAGTGATATTTTAAGGGTGACAGAAAGGCTCTAAAATTGAATTGTGGTTATGATTGTACAACTCTGTCAATGTATTAAAAAATCATCGAAGTGTACCCTTAAAAAGAAATTACTTGAAAGTTAAAAAAATGAGCCTTCTGCTCATTTTAAACAGAGAGACAACCCCTTCCTCCTATGCATCCTAAACTACCCTAAGGGCTATGCAGGTCTCAGACCCTAATCCTAGTCTCTGTAGGCAAAGATGGATATCTGTTTATTTACTTGGTGCATTTAGCTCCATGTGTACAGTGGGCACAAATAGATCATAACTGCAGAGCTATGAATTGGTCACACCATGCGTGTGGTTAGTTATGCAATGGACGGCTGATGCACTTGTAGATAGGAGAACTGAAGTGTCCATGGTCAGCTATTGGAAGAGAGTTATTAAAGCACAATGAACATCTCTACTTTCCAGAAGGCACACTCTTGTGTTGGTTCCTGGCCAGAGAGCCAAGGGAAGCTGGGCTATGATAGGAATTAGGAGCTAAGTGCTCATCCAGATGTTAGGGGGGCAGTGCTATCATGTATGAGCCTCCATGGTCCTTTGGCCTCTTCCAAGGGCAGCCTCCATCTGTTAAGTCTCAGCAGCTTTCATGGTAACAGTCACCTAATTGAGGAATTGAGAGTGAAATCAGGGGAAAATCTGTGGCTCATTCATTAGAACAGTGATTTTTATGTACCTCAGATGAGAGACAAAAGATCATAACTGATTTCCTGCTCTTCCCATGGGAACAGTTTGTAATAGTCTAAAGCAATCAAGGAACAGAATGAATTGGCTTTCTGACCCAACAATCCTTAGGGAAAGTACTATGAAAGGCCACCAAGTTGTTATATTTGTATAATTAAATCCAACACCAATCAATTTGATGAGGACAGTACTGTTTGCTGCCTTTGAGATCTCTGCAAACCATCTCTTCTCTGGTCATGCTTACTGCCTAGCCAATATTCATGAGTTAATAAGAGCAGAGGTTGGAATTCTCACCAACAGAATTTTTCATGAAAATCTGCTTTAATAACTCTTTTCCAAAATGGAACAACAGGAATGAAATTGAAAGAAGTGACAAGAATGAAAAAGGGAATAACCTCAAATGAGTCTGTTTCTGAATTACAGACCAGTCTGCTACTTGGTTGCGGTGGGGAGACTTTCCTTGTACTTTTTGATGAAATTCATGTTGACTTAAAGAAATAGACCTTCTGCTCCCCTAACTTCTCTTTTCTAAAGTGAGCAATGAAGGCCACAAAAAAGGGTTAGACAGGACCACCATCTGTTGCTGGTGAAAGACTGCACAAAAATCCTCTGTTCTTCCACTGAGATACTCTGTGGAACTGTGGTTTGACTGACTTCTGGGTGCTGTGCTCCCTCTGCTTCTGCCCCTGTCCACCCCCTTTGCCCCCATTCTGTTAAGAGCATAAATACACCTTTTGTACTTACTGGTTCTTTCTCCTTCTTGTCTTCCTTCTGGCCATCAGGGGGATGCCAAAGGAAGGGAGATTCCTTTTTATGACTTGTATAGAATACTAAAAGTTAAGAGTCAGAACTTGGCAGATGATAATCCACCTCCTGGTAGAATGGCCTTTTGGAAGTTATTGAACCTCTGTAAGCCTTCCTTTCTCCATGTGTAAAATTAAAATAATAGAACCAATCTTACAGTGTTGTTATAAGACTAAAAGTGTTTGAAACTTGTAAAGTACCCAAAACACCGCCTATATCACACAGTACTTGTTCATTCTCTATTCAGGCAGCCACTGGATTAAGAACCCAGTGTATGTAGGCAGTACTTGTAGGGACATATGGTAGATTACATGTAGATAATATGGGTGCATGAAAGGCAGCAGAGTATAGTGGAAAGGACATGAACTTGGAGTCAGAAATTCACATTTAAATCACCACTCTGCCTCTTACTTGCTACATGATCTCAGGCAAGTGACGTGAACTCTGATCCTGATTCTTCATCTACAGGATATGAATGATGACATCTTATCTGGTTCTGCTGGTAATTAAGTGGGAGAACGCACATGAGAGCCTCATATATGTACCTTGGACATGCCTGTAGCCTAGTAGTGTAAGGGATAAATAAATGTGAAACTAATTTTTCCTTCCTCATTAGGCATAAGCCCTGAACTTCTATCAACCTTCATATAGTTTAGGAAGTAATTCTAACTTTCTAGATATTTTGAAAATTGCTGAGCCATATTCTGTATTAATGTGTTATTAAAATGTCATATTTTAGAGATCACAAAAAGTCATACATTAAATCCAGAACAATAAATTATAAATTTTGAAAAAGTTTCAGCCAATTCTGCCATTCAGAAGATGTGTATGGTCTTGGGCAAGTCACTTCACCTCTCTCTGCTACACTTTCCTCATCTGTAAGATGGAAAAAAAATTCTAGAATTTACTCCATAGGGCGACTAGGAGGATCCAGTGAAATAAAGTAGGGAATGTACTTCACCCAATGTCTTCCACTTATAGGTGCTTAATAAATGATGGTTAGTATTAATATCAGAGAAGAAATCAGAATAAAATATCAAGTGTGTGTCTTTTCTAGTTGTTTGGCTGTCATTATGTGATATTCTATTCCTCCATGTTAGGAAGGAAATTTAGATTACTGTGAAGCATATTGCTAATCTTTGGGACCTGACATCAGAAAAATCAGCCACATCCTCCCACCAAATGCACCATCATATCCAGGTCAAAGACATATTCAAAGCTGCCTATGCTTGCAATCAGATATCCTTGAACCTAACTTACAAAGTCCTCTGCTCTCTAGTTTACAAATGGAGACACTGAGGCACAAGTATGCTACTAAAAAGTAATGGCCGGCAAGGATTTGAAATGACAGTTCCTGCATCCTCTAATTCTGCCCCTCTGTACCCAGCGAACCAAGGTAAAAGTGAATTATTACTTAATTTGCAAAAATTCCGTTACAATTATTTTCTGTCCCTGCAGTGTGTCTGAAACAACAACTTCATTTAAACGTTTTTCATTTTTATATTTATCTTCTTTCTGCACATAGTTTATTGGAGGCTTGTGGAACACCCTAGTTTCTCCCTTTGATGAAGGGCTTGCATAATGAGACTCTTGAAGGTTCCTTCCAGCTTTGACGTTATGCATTTTTAGGGATGTCTCTGGGATTTTCAAGAATGCATGCAATGGGGTTTCCTTAGTAAAGATCTTTATGAAAGAACATTATGTCTACCTTTCCTATAATCCTGTAGGAAACTTTGGGAAATCACCAGGAATAATTAACGCATTCTGGATGACTTGTGCTTAGCTAATTGGGCTGAAACACAGGGTTGGTTAGCAAGTTGGCAGAGTGCCAGGTAGCAGGTGTCTGCATAGAGTCAGCACTGATTCTTTTTTTTTTTTTCAGAGAAGGGAAGAAGGCCTATGCATGTTTTATTTTTGAGAAAGTTTGCCTAGGTTTTGCCTTACTCCCACCCTCAACTGAAAATGCCGAGAGCAAACTAAAACCAAGTTTACTAGCACTAAAATAAAGATTATTTCTTTTTAATGTAGTTTTGTTTCTTTTCAGTCTGGTTTTTAAGAGGTCAGTGCATCTTTCTATGTGTCTTTATTTACCTCTTATTTTGATCAGAGGCACACAACTGGGATCATTTTATAAGATTTTGCTTTGAGGCCAGTTAGAATGGGGCTTTTTACATAGAGATTACTTTTCTCAATATATTCCCAATTGTTTAATGTTTTGTATTTCCAAATCAGTATATAATTTTCACCTTGGGCTCACTTGTAGTTTAACTCTTCAAACAAAAAAATTATGTTATATTCACTTTCCTCCATTCAAATATTATGAAATTTCTATTCATTCAGAAGGTTAAGAACGCTCAGTGATGGATACATGGATATTTAGGCAGGATTTCTGGATCTTGTAAGTGGGGGACAACATTCTTTACATACCACTGATAAACAAGCATTTCTGAATATGTATCTGAATACCTGTCCCTTTGGGTCATTTGGATAAACACATACTTGAGTCTAAGAAGGGAGGGCTTTCCTCAGCCTGAACAATTTGGGCTAGAGAAACTTTCCCATGAGTTTCTGGCATATTGCTGCAAATAATAGAAGCTCACTTGAGCTAGCATTATATGAATTCTAGGAGTCTCACAGAACGCTGGGGCAGGAAGTAGAAAGCCATCAGAAAGTAAATCAACCATTCCTTTTCTCTGTTCTCTTGCCTCTGCATTTCCCAGTGCATCTACTTTGATCTCTACTTGCAGTAGGGCTTTGTAGGAATTCTCCCCTGGTCAACTTAAAATGTCTCCCACTGTTCAGAAGTCCAGGCTATTGTGTAAAATGAAATAATGTAATTTTAGAAAGGTGATTGGAGGCATTGATTATTTTTTAGAGAGAAAACAAAGAGAGGAGATAATATGACCTCTGCCCATTCTCCTAGCTCTGACTTCTTAGGATCCTGCACATTTCTGGACATCTCTTAGAAGATGTTCTAACTATTGAGTCCCATATTTATTCAAGTATACAATTTTATCAGTTTGTTAAACTTCTTGAATCACACTGGGCATTTGGCAGTAATTGCAAAACCACTCCTCTATTAGCAGGATGAAAACCTTGTAGTACATGGGAAACACCACAGTTCTTTCTCACCCAGCACCTTTGCAGACATCTACAGCCACAGTTCTCTTCCATCTGCTATCAGAATTGGCCTCAAAATCCTTCTCAGAACTGGTGAATCAATAAACAAGATGTGGTATACCCATAAAATAGAATATTATCCAGTCATGAAGAGGAATGAAGGGGAAAAAAAGGAATGAAGTATGATACATGCTACAACGTGGATGAATCTTGACAACATTATGCTGAGAGAAAGAAGCCAGACACAAAAGACCACATATTATATGATTCTGTCTATATGAAATGTCCAGAACAGGCAAATCCATAGAGACAGAAAGGGCATTGGTGGTTGCCAAGGGCTGGGAGGAGGAGAGAATGGGGTGTGACTGCACAATGGATAAAAGCATTTCTTTTGGGGGGGGGGTGATGAAACTCTCCTGAAATTAGATTGTGGTGATAGATGCATAACCCTGTGAATATACTAAAGCCATTCAACTGAACATTTCAAAAGAGTGTGTTTTATGGTATATGAATTATAGCTCAATTTTTAAAAATTGTTCCTAGCACAGCACTTCAGGCAGCAACCACTAGTGGAATTAACATGTATCATAAAATTTGAAGCTTTGCTATTTAGTTTTCTAATTCCACCTGTACTTGGGCTGAGATTTCCCCTCTATACATTTAAAGACCTTTGGGCCTTTGCTTCTTCTAGAATGTTATCACCATTTTTCCTCTCTACTTCCAGGACAAAGGCCTCTAGTAAAAATGGAACACCCTCTGTGAGGCCTTCCCTAATCTCTTTCACTTTTACCTTTACCCCGAACAGTTAAATTCTTCCTTATCTATATTTAATAGCACTTTGCACATCCCTCTATCCAAGTCCATATCAAATGGTATTGTGATTACCTCCATATTGCTCAGACTTTCCCTCTTGACTGTCTTTCTCATCTCTGTCCCTGCAGCCATTCCACAGAGTGTAGTCCAGAGTATTCTTCCTCAGAAAATGAACATGGTCCCAGCCTTCAGAATTACTACAGATCATTAGGAAGAAACAGATACTCAATTAACTATAAAAGCATGCACCGCGAATTAGACACTTAGATATGTGGACCCTGGAGAAGAAAATGATTGATTCTTCCTATGGCAATAAAGGAAGAGCATTACAGAGGAGGTGACTTCTTTCCTGGACATATGAATAAGAATTCTCCAGATGGAAAAGCTATGCGTGGTGATGGGGGGTTGGGGAAATGACTTCTAATATTCCAGGTAGAAGAAATAACATGAGCTGGGACAAACAGGTCAAAGTTCATGGCACATCCTAGGACTCTAAAAATAGGCTAGTTATGGCAACTGGAGAGGGAGGTCAGGGCCATAACATGAAAAACTTTTAGTACCATATGAAGAAGTTTGAACCTCTTTCTGTGGGTAGTGAAAAATCATCAGAGATTTTTTTTAAAAGGGGCAACACAATCAGATGTAAATTTTAGCATGAGTAAAAGAGGACCCAGGATGGGACTAACATGAGGAGACCAAATAGATCACTATTTCAATAGTCCAGGCAAAAAATAATAAAAATTAAAAGTAGGGCAAGCTGCAGAAATAAATGCACACCTATATGGACAACTAATTTTTTACAAAGGATCCAAGAATGTACAATGGAGAAAGTCTCTTCAATAAATGATGTTGAGAAAACTGGACAGCCACATGTAAAAGAATGAAACTAGACCACTGTCTTACACCATACACAAAAATCAACTTAAAATGTATTAAATACATAATGTAATACCTGAAACAATAAAATACATAGATGAAAACATAGGCACTAAGCTTCTAGACATCAGTATTAGTGATATTTTGTGTATTTGACCCCAAAGCAAGGGAAACAAAAACAAAAATAAACAAATGGGACTATATCAAACTAAAAAGTTTCAGCACAACAAAGAAAACTGTCAATGAAACAAAAAGTCAACCAACAAAATGGAAGAAGATATTTCCAAATGATATTTCTGATAAGACGTTAATATCCAGAATACATAAGGAACTCATACAACTTAACGACAACAAAAAACAAACAACCTGATTAAAAATGGGTAAAGGATCTGAATAGATATTTTTCCAAGGAAGACATACAGATGGCTAACAGGCACATGAAAAGATGCTCAACATCACTAATTGGTAGGGAAATGCAAATCAAAAACACAATGAGATATCACCTTACACGTGTTAGAATGGCTGTGACCAAAAAACAAGAAATAACCTGTTGGAGAGGGTGCAGAGAAAAGGAAACCTTTGTGCAATGTTAGTGGGAATGTAAATTGGTGCAGTCACTAGGCAAAATAGTATGGAGAGTCCTCAAAGAATTAAAAATAGAACTACCTATGACCCAGCCATTCTACTTCTGGGTAATTATCTGAAGAATACGAAAACACTAATTCGAAAAGATATATGCACCCTTGTGTTCATTGACACAATATTTACAGCCAAGGTATGGAAACAACCTAAGTGTTCATTGACAGATGAATAGATAAAGAAAATGCCATATATGTATATATGATGGAGTATTATACGGTCATAAAAAAAAGAATGAAACCCTGCCATTTGCAGGAACATGGATAGACCTTGAGGGCATTATCCTAAGTGAAATAAGTCAGACAGAGAAAAACAGATACCAAAACCAAAACCAAAACAGATACCAAAACCAAAACCAAAACCAAAACAAGCTTATAGATATAGAGAACAGATAGGTAATTATCCAAGGTGGGGACGGGGGGAACAAAAGGTTCAAACTTCCAGTTATAAAATGAGTCATGGGGATGTAATGTACAGCATGACAACTATGGTTAATAATACTGTATGGCATATATGGAAGTTGCTAAGAGAGTAAATCATAAAAGTTCTCATCACCAAAAGAATTGTAACTATGTATGGTGAAGAATGTTAACGAAACTTACTGTGATCCTTTGATAATATATGCAAATATTGAATAAGTGTGTTGTATACCTGGAACTAATGTAATGTTATATGTCAGTTATACCTCAATGAAAAGTACCCCTCCAAAAAAGACCATAAAAGTGAGAAGCCAGTTGAATTCTAAAGAATAGATAACATTTTAAAATACAAGGATGTACATATTTTTCATTTTGACTAAATCTTGCATGGAAATCACCACAATACATTACTACCAAAATGAGGATGCTGCTGCTGCCGTACAATCAGTAAAGTGGTAGTAACTTCCTGCAAAGTCAATGCCATAAGCCTCAGGTTTGCACAAATCATATATTCAGTGCAATAATAAATTTATAAACTGCATTAATCACAATAGAATGTGAACACTGGACTTCCTTCTAGGTATGCAAAATCCAAAAGGGATACTTACTGGAACAGAGATACTTAACGAGGAGAAGCTCTGTGAGGGTTCAGAAGTATGACCTGATGAACTGCAAATACTACAGCTGAATATTAAGACTGGACCCTCTTGGGGTATTGTTCAGTGCCTGGAAAAGGAAATCCTTGTGCAATGTTGGTGAGAACGTAAATGCTCTAAATGCTCTATGAATTGACTAGAATTTAACAAACATAAACTAATTTTTTTTTAAACATGTACTGTAATAGCCATATAATATTAATTTCAGGTGCACAACATAGTAATTTGGCATTGGTGCACCTTACGATGTGATCAGCATGATAAATTTAGCAACCATCTGTCCCCATGCAAAGTTATTTCAATATTATTGACTATATTCTCTATATTGCACTTTACATCCCCAGGGCTTATTTAATTTATAACTGGAAGTTTGTACCTGTTACTCACCTTCATCTTTTCCACCCATCCCCCATCCCATCCCCTTTGGCAACCATGAGTTCGTTCTTTGTATCTGTGGGTCTGTTTATGTTTTGTTCAGTTTATTTGTTTGTTTTGTTGTTATTTTTAGATTCCACATATAAGTGAAATCACATAGTATTTGTCTTTGTCTGACTCGTTTCACTTAGCATAACACCCTCTTGGTCCATCCATGTTGTCACAAATGGCGAGATATCAGTCTTTTTTGTTGTTGTTGCTGAGTAATATTCCATTGTGTATGTATATACATACATACATACATACATACATACATACATACATACATACATACATACATATGCCACCTCTTCTTTATCCATTCATTTATCAATGGATACCTAGGTTGCTTCCATATCTTAGCTACTGTAAATAATGCTATGAGAGGGTGGGTTTTCAATAGCCCCATAATGCCAAGTTTCAGTGCCAGAGGTGCTAGTCAATTAGAGATTGCAGAGGCCTTCAAAAGATATTTGCCTGGAATTCATTCAGTCTACAATCATTTAATGAAGGCCACTATGTGTCAGGTAGTGTTTCAGGCATTGGAGAATACAGTATTGAACAAAACATAAATATTCCTATTCTTTTGGAGTTTCAATTCTAGTGGAGGGAGATAGATAGACAATAAATAAGTGAAATACATAATATGTTAGATGGTGATACATGCTATGGAGAAAAATAAAGCAGGGAAGGGAGATGGTTAGGATGATAAGGGGAAATTTCACTGATCAAGTGACTTATGAGTGGAGACCTGTAAAGAGGTTATGGAACAAACCATATGATATTTGGGAGAAAAGTGTCCCAGGTAGCAGAAACAAGATCCTGAGGCAGGAATGTGTCTGGTATTTTTGAAAAATAACAAGGAGGCCAATGTGGCTGGAGCAGAGTGAGTTCAATGGAGAGTGATATGAGAAGTCATAGAGGTAACAAGAAGCCAAATAAGTAGGGCCTTCTGAAAGAGCCCTCTGAAAGGGCTTTACTCTGAATGAGATGAGAAGTCTTTGGAGGAGTTTGAACAGTGCAGTAACATAATCTGGCTTATATTTTAGTAGAATCATTGGCTGTCGGGTAGAGAATAGATTGAGGTGGTAGCAAGATTAAGAGTTGAGAGACCAGTTAAGAAGTTTTCAGCACAATCTAAGTAAAAGATAATGGACACCAGACATCTAAAAGTTGGTAGCAGTAGAGGTTGAATAGGTTGATAGCAGTGGAGATGGTAGGAAGTAGTCATATTCTGGGTATATTTTGAAGAAAGAATCAAGAGGATTTGTTGATAGAATGAATGAGGATGTGTTAAAAAGTAAGAACTGGAGGGGAACTCCAAGTATTCGTTGACCTAAACAACTAGGATGGAGTTGTCATTGATGAAAGCAGAGAAAACAGTAGAAAATTGGGTTTGAGGTGGTGGTGATGAGAGGTACAGTTTGGGACCAGTTTAGTTAATCAGGTCGTTGGATATCGGAGTCTGGACATTAGAGGAGAGGTCAGCACCTGAACTAAAATGTGGGAGTCATCTGCTTATATTTGGTGTTTACAGCCATAGACTAGATGAACTCATCTGAAGAGTAAGTGGAGATAGAGAAATAGAGAAGTTCAAGTACAGAGCTCTGGGACACTCAAAATGCTTTGTACAGACATCCTCAAAGAAGAAAACATAAAGTTGGGAGTACGAAGGTTTGGGATCAAGTTCCAACTCTGCTATAATTCTGAGCAAATCACTAGTTCACTCTGGGCACCAGTTTCCCTATGTGTCATACGTACCTCAATAATAATCCTTTGAAAAGTTAAAAGAATATTTTGAGACATGATATTGAAAAGTGATGTGTAGTTATGGAACATTGTACACATGTGAGGTCACCCTCCCAACTCTGAAATCTCAACTTACAGCTGTGTTCAGTGGCTATGGTAGTGCTTTTGAGAGATCAGCTGGATGAAATATCAAAGTCATTCGTGCTGGAGAGGTAGGAGAAATTGAAGCTGCATAGGGTTTAGGGACCTGTGGAAATGGGAAGAAACCCAGAAAAGTTGGAGAGTGAGTGAGAAAACCCCAGGTACTTTAGATGAAGTCACAGCGAAAGAGCAGCCTACCAGCAAGAAGTACCTCAGCCCCTCTTCAGCACCCAGTGAAGGCATGAGTCTGAGGTCCTACCTAAAAGCCTCAGAAAGCTAGTGCAGCATCTTGATACATGGAATCCAGCACTACAAGGGCATAGTCCTTACTGTGAGAAAGGGCTCATACCTACAGGAGGCTTTACCTAAGTTCCCGATACTAAGAGAACCCTGGATTGGTAGGAGCCCCTGCTGTCCCCATGTTACAGGCATTCTTTAATCTCTGAGATGTCAGCTGTAATATTTGACAAACGGCTCCTAGACCCAGTGCCTGTTCAAGTTGAAAGGGCTCTCAGAGATCACCCAGGAATCATTGTTGCCTTTGGAGTTCTGGTCTATCAGGTGTTAATCATGTTAAAAGGTGTGTTATGCTCATATAGTTAGCGGAAATGTTGCATTAAACAACATTAAAAGGTTGTGTTACTTCAGGACTTCTCAGAGCCTTTACTATGCCAAGGTACACTGTGATATTCTAAGAAGGGCATATACAATGAAGTGATTCCCAAAAATAGTTTCCATTGAATTGTTTTCTTGTTTTTTTGTTTTTGTTTTTTTCTCCCAAACTAGGAATGCCTCTTAAAATCCTCATGGAACATTTGCTTTCAGTGAGTTCATTTTACAGGTGTAAGAGGAGGCCCAGAGAGGGGAAAGGACTGGCCAAAGTCAAGCAGCTAGTCAGTAGCAGAGCCAGGACTAAAACTTGGCTTCCTTGATCACAAGACCTCTTTCATACCACATACACCATGCAGACTCCTTCTCAGCTCACTTCATTCCTAGGTGATTTGAATGCAAAACACAATCCAAACAAGGAGTATTCTTTTTTTTTTTTAACTTGCAGTCAATTTATTGTTGCTTTTAAATTCTCTAGCAGAAAAATGCACTCATTACCACCTACACTAGGATGGATTGCTCTCACTGCACTCCCTACCCCTTCTTTGGTAAGGCATCGGATGTCTCTATGTGTTGGACCAGGATAACTTAAAGATGGGACACTTCACTTTACTCACCCACTATAGTCTTCCAAATTCTTAACATTTGGAAGTTCTTTTGCTCCACCTTCCTCCATTCAAATAATAGAAAGAATGCTAAACTGAGACTCAAGAGATCTGGAAATTATAACTCTACCTTTGTCACATAATTATAAGTGTTAAATGAAATAAGTATATGGAACTGAGTACAAGGAATATTCTTGTACTCAGAAAAATGCCATAGGAAACTTTCCTAGATATCATCTCTCATACACAAGGCTGTGGTTATTTATACCATCACTGGCTCATTATTAAAGCTCCAGAATACTCATTAGCTTTGAATTAGTAATGTGCCATGAAAATAATGCTTGTCAGTCAGTATAATCAAAGCAAATCAATTTTGGATGTTTTCCTCCAAATAAATGGCACTTTTTTTGTTTCTAATTCCAAGCAAAAGGCTTCTTTCGAGCTAAGGCTATTTGAGGCTGACTTTCCATTGGCACTAGGCTGTGATGGTAGGAACATGAAGGTGGCAATTTTGAATTCTTTCATTAGAGCAGAGGTTTGCAAAGTGTAGTCCCTGGACCAGCACTATCAGCATCATGTGGGAGCTTGTGAAAAATGCAAAATCTTGGGCCTCACCCCAGATCTACTGAATCAGAAACTGTGGGGGTTGGGCTCAACAATATGTTTTTCACCAAGACTTCCAGGTTCTGAACACACACTCAAGTTTGAGAACTACTGCATTAGAGAAAATGAGGCTCCCAGTCAAAGGACAAGAAAGAAAGGCCATTCGATTTCAGGTGTGAAACCTAGGCAACAGACATACCTTGTAACAGCATGAAAGTCTTTTAATTTTTTCAATTTGGAGCCTTGGAAAGAAGGGGAGATTAGGTAACAGGAGAGAAAAACATATAGAGCCTGTTAAGAAAAAGGAAGGAATGAGAAGGGACCCAACATAGAAGAGATGAACAAACATGAAAGAGTAAATGCAGACCCAAAAATGAACCTGCTTAGTAGTTTTAGAGATTGCCTTAAGACTGAGAGAGTGTACATTCTGACTTTTTTGTTTTAGCTTGTTTTTTAGTGACCTGTTTACACACTTGGTTTCTGCAGTTCCTAGAATACAAGAGGATTTCGGGAGAACATTACAGCTCTGTGGTGGGAAGACTGGACGTCAAGAGACTTTGCCTGCTTTTAGATATGCCATTAACTATTAGTGTGATCTTGAGAAAATCAACCTCTCTAGACCCGTCTTCCATTCTAAAAAGTAGGCATGAACATCTTGTCCACTTCAAATATTTACGCTGGAGCAAGAAAGAAGTTGGAAATTATCTAGGTCAATCCCTCAACTTACCAGGACTGGAGCATGAGCCCAGAAAGGTGGACTTGGCGTGGGTTTTCTCTAAGGTTATAGAGCCAGTTACTTGCCATGCCAGAGTAAAACCCAGGTCTCCTGATTCCCAGGCCAGTGCTTTTCTTCTATACAGATACCTTCTTTCTAATATTCACTACCTTTCCTGTTGGGGTGAAGATATGAGGTGACTGTGTGACATGTATATACGGGTGAGGTAAGGTGGGTGGGGTGAAGGGATTAATGCTTGAGCACTTCAAGTAGGAATGGGAGCAGGACATATGTCTAGCCTCCATGTCTTTTCCATTGACCTTAGATGCAAATTACTGATACTTCAAAAGCCTGAATAATAAAGAGTTAAGGAAAAGAAGGATAAGCTTCTAAGGACTCCAATTTATACCTGACTTATGTGGTTGTCCACAATGCATTCATTTCTGATAAGCGATTAAGAGAGCTCCATCTATTCTCCTCCATGCAGCCTGAAGATGCCTATCTACTAGAGAAAACCAAAGACCTTGACTCATTTATGGCATCATCCTCCCAGTGAATTAATGCATAATAGTAAATACACCTGTCCTTCAATTTACATGGATTATCTGTTCCACACATCTTTTTTATACACAGAAGAAAATCATGTAAAAAAAAGTCGACCAGTATGAAACAAATACTAAAGAAATAGGCCAATATAAATCATAAAAATATTTACTTCACATATTTTCACAAAAAAATACTAATGAAAATTCAGAAAAATAAAATAAATTTTATTCACTCTTGTTGTCTGTACTGTAATCTAAAGCAAT
>NW_024340698.1:2131048-2141649 GCF_902729225.1 Pteropus medius | reverse complement strand
TCCCTAGTTCATCTATAATACAACTCAGTCTTTACCACAGTTTAGAAAACTCTGCATGATCTGCTTCTAACCTTCTCTTCTACTTCCTCTCATGTCACTGCTTCCCCTTATTTATCATATTCCCATAACATAGGGCATTATTTCTATTCCTTAAACATACTAAGCTCTTTCCAGCTTCAGAACCTTTGCACACTTTGTCCAAAATTCTTACTTTGTCCAAAATTCTTACTTTGTCCAAAATTCTTACTTTGTCCAACATTCTTTTCTTTCATGCTTCATATGTCTGTCCTGTCATCCTGTCATTGCCTTAGAGAAGCCTGCAGTAAGTGCCCATATTATTCTGTGCCTCAGCTTTTTAACCTGTTTTCTTCATTGGCCTCATCACAACTTACAGTTATCTGTTTACTTGCTTTTTTATCTCTTTAACTTGATTTTAGTGGGGGAGTCTATCTTCACAACTAGAATATAAATATCTTGGGGACCACTACCACTGCAAGTTGTACTTGGAGGTTAAAATACAAATTAATTTAGGAAAAATAAGTCGCTTCCATCATTTATCACATTTATATAATAATTCCCATTAAATAACAAGCTCTTCTTTAGAATTCAAATTATTTTTTATTAAATTTATTGGGGTAATATTGGTTAATAACATTATGTAATTTTTCAGGTGTACAGGATTATAATTCAACATCTGTGTACTCTGTGTGCTCATAACCTACAACCTGAAGTCCCCCTTTTACTCACTTCTACCCTTTACTCACTTTTCACTCCCCCCGACCCATGTCCCCTTTACGAATCACCATTCTGTTGTCTGTATGAGTTCATTCTTATTTGTTTTGTTGGTTTGTTTTTTATCTTTTGTTTTATATTCCACATATAAATGAAATCATGGGTTTTTTTGCCCTTTTCCATGTGACTTATTTCACTTAGCATAATAATCTCGAGATCCATCCATGTTTTTGCAAATGGCAATATTTTATCTTTTTTATGGTTGAGTACATATATATCACATATTCTTTTTCCAATCACATATTGATGGACGCTTAGGTTGTTTCCATGTCTTGGCTATTATAAATAATGCTACAATGAATGTAGGGAAGCATACAATAAGTGTTTTTATATTTTTTAGGTAAATATCCATAAGAGGTATTGCAGGACCATATGGTAGTTCTAGTCTTGCTTTTTTGAAGAACCTCCATACTGTTTTTCATAGTGGCTACACTAATTTATATTCCCACCAACAGTACATGAAGGTTCCCTTTTCTCCACATCCTCTCCAACACATATTATTTATTGTTTGTTTTGTTTTGTTTTGTTTTGTTTTGTTTTGTTTGATAATAGCTATTCTTACAGGTGTGAGGTGATATCTCACTGTGGTTTTCATTTGCATTTCCCTGGTGCTTAGTGATGTTAAACATCTTCTCCCATGTCCATCAGTCATATGTATATCTTCCTTGGAAAGGTGTCTCTCGGGTTCTCTGCCCCTTTTTTAATTGAATTGTTTGGGTTTTTTTGTTATTGAATTGTATGAGTTCTTTATTTATTTCTGATATTAGCCCCTTATCAGAAGTATCTTTTGCAAATATTTTTCTCCCATTTGATTTACAAATGTCTGATTCATTCCTAACATTCCTGGAACTCTTCTATGTCAAAACAAATCTTTTATGAGTATATACAGCTTCCTTTGTTTGGTGTGAAAATGATCAGTTTTGTGAGTGTATCAACGTTAGAAGCCTCACTCTTTTTTTCCCCTGTTTTAATGACTTTCAAAGGAGACAATGTGCTATAATGGAAAGAGCATTCATTGGCTTTGCAGACAAATAGAAGAAAAGGATGTCAATCTCAGTTCTCCCACTAATAAGCCGTGTGTCTTTGCAGAAGTTACTTGACTTCCTTGAGCCCCGTTTTCTACATAAGAGTGATGGTATCTGCCTCAAGGTGCTTATTTTAAAAATAAAATGAGATAAGGGTCATATAAAGATACCTGGCACATGGTGGGAGCTGAATAAAAGTTCATTACTTTCCCTTCAGGGTTATCCACTAAAGAAAAGCATTATTTATTCATTATTCTTCAACAGTAGTTCCTGGGCTACCTACTTAGTTATTGTCATTGGGTGACATAGCTTCTATCTGAGCATCAAATTCACCCTCCAAATATGGAGTTTTGTTATCACTACAGAGATTCTTAAGAATATAGTGCAAACCCTGGAGGCAGTCCCCCAGAAGGTGTTTTGAAAATGTTTTTGACAGCGGCAGCATCACTAAGATAATTGACTAAACCCCATGGGCTGACTAGGTTCGCATACAGTTGCTGAACCTGCAACAGAAGCATCCAGGCTCATGACTTTCCAGGCATATCTTTAGATATAAGACCATCATTTCAGAATGAATCCAACCTGGCTCATGTACTAACAAAGCATCTTTGACTATGACTGCCTTTGTGGGTACTATTGCAGGAGCAAAGACCCTACACCAGCTAGCTCTTAGTAGGCCCTGTGGCCTGTTTACAGGACTGGTGCACGTTTTGGGACCATCTTGAACTCAGGAGTGGCCTTGAGGTTAAAAGACAAAAGCAGACTTTAGAGGAATTAATTAATGAATTTATACTGGAAAATATTTCCCTTGGGCCAGAACCCCTGTTGATTCCTTTCACATCCCCAGTCCCTGATTCCCAGAGGCCTCTAGTCACATATGACAAATGGCCGATCATCCAAGCGAAGTGGCCTGCCATTCAATAAACCATATCTCAGCCAATTTAGAAGACAGCTCATTTTTCTCCTTAGGGATCTCTTCTCCCTTCATCTGTATGACTATTCCAAAAGTTGTCCATTGAGGCTTTTACCCCTGCTGAGGGAAGACAAGCTCTTCTAACCTGCCTTCAGGATCTTTCTTCCTTGTAGAAAGAAGATCCTGGAAGGGCTCTAAAGGTTTTATTGCTTCAAGTTAGGCTTGGCCAAATTATTCACAAGGCTGAATACTCTTATGGGTGTCCGCCTAAGAGAAGGACATCTATTCAGATTGGGGCCTGCATTGAGGCTGCCGACAAAGACCAATTAGTCTTGATTGTGCTAGCTGCATTTGGAGGGTGACTGCCCTCAGACCACCAACTCGTGCCACCAAAGTACTCATCCCACCCAGGAGTCAGCTGCTTTCCCTCAGTTCCCAGTTCGGCTTCACATGACCCCTGGGTCAGATGCCTCTGTCTTGCCCTTGCTTTCGCTCCTGCCAGGTTGTGGGTAGTGCTCTTCATCCCAACTGCATTCTTTTCCTACCCTGTCAGAAAGCTGGTCATGTTTTTTGATTGTCATGACAAATGAAGTAATCTAATCTTCCCTATAGAAAATCCATGTGACTTCATTTTGATCTATTTTGCCTCTTGGTGACCCAGACTGTAAAATTTATTTGGAAGAATTCAGGTATAATCTTTAGAATACTTAGCCATTTATAAGGTTTTATATTTATTTATGTGACTGAATGTCATAGTCAGAACAATGAGATGATGTCTTTCATTAAGTTAAACATTATTTACTTAGTATCTACAAAGTGACCATGATAACAATAGCTTATTTTCTTTAATTATTTAGTATGCGGCCACTACGTTAAGTGTTATACATATTTTGTTTAATCCTCACAGGTCCACAATCCTTTATCCACAATTCTAAAATATAAAGCTTACAAAAACCAGAGTTGATTCACATCATTTTTCCATAACTAATTTGGCAGCAAAAGCTGACCTGAACTTTTTCATGAACTGACATGAGGCTATTTGTCATTTTATCCCACTTTGTGTAATTATTCTTTTTTTTTTCCACTGTAGAAATACCAGGGTGTTTACTTACAATCCCTATCCTGGGTCCCTGAGAGTGTTTTGTACTATACTTTTTAAAATCCCAAATTTTCTGAATTCCAAAACTCTCACGGCCTCAGGATTTTTGGATAAGGAAATTATACTATTATTGTGTCCATTTTATAAATACTGAGATTGAGGCTCAGAAAAGTGATGCAACTTTCTCATAATAATCACACCACTGGAAACTGGAAGCACCAGGATTGAAAGCCAGTTTTGTCTGGCTCCGGATACCTCATGCTTAAACATTGAGCCATACCCACCTCTCTTGGGAAAACACACTGTAATTACTATAACAAAAGAGGCTCAGACTGAGTACTACAGGGAATTTGAGGAGGAAAAGAGGACCTCTTACTGGGAATTTAGTCAAAGCTCTAGCGATGGAGGTAGGGTGCATGTGTAACTGTACCTTTAAGGAAAGAGTGGACTATGAAAGAGGAAAGTAATTTTGCCAAGGAAAGTTTGGGGAAATAGCAGGCATCCCTGGCCAGGAAGGGGAGAAGCTGGAAATCAGACCAAGGAGATAGGTTGGGGCAGAATACAAAGGGCCAGGGTGACTAGGCTAAGGAGTTTTGAATGAGAACAAATTGTGTTCCCCTTGCAGATCCCAAAGCCCTTACTGTGCATTTTGTCATCCTGGTTCCATCCTGCCTTAGATGAGCAAAGAACAGATATGAATATCCCATATATTTTTTGCTAGTTTTATTTTATTCTTTTTTAATTTCTATTTTTTTTATTAAGCAGATTAAAGCTATGTGTCAAAAAAGCAGCCAAGAAAGTGAAGTAGTCAAGAAGAGCAATGATCATAAACATCTATAGTAGAAGTATCTGTGCTAGGCTTTGTTGCTTCTTTGTCAGCAGAGAGTTAAAATTTAACCAGGGCACTCCTGCCTCACTGCAGCTGGCAGGGATTCAGTGGGAACCCAGCCGGCACCCCCATGATAACTCACAACCCCCTCCTTCTGCACTTAAACACAACTGTTTCCTCCTCCTCTTAGAAATCCTAGTAAAGGTCTTAGGGGAACACGTCCATTACCAGAAATTTAAACCTAGAATCTAAAAATGTTCGCTTTAGTCATGAATAATCAAAGTTCTAAATTGATATTTTAGAAATCAGGTCCAGTTCATGAGTAGTGAATTGAGTGTGTCTAATTACATTTTATAGTCATTTAACAGCTGTTAATAATGTAATTTTGTGTTATGCCCAATTTGCATTGAATTACTTTAATGACACACATTGTATTTATCTTCCTTTTGGTGTAACAGAAATCAAACACTAGGGAATCAACTTAGACATGGAAAGAAATAATTTATTATTTTTATAAATTTGAAGACAAAGGATTTTTTTAAAAAGAAAAAATAAATCTTATAAAAATAATAGTTTAACACACATGAATGCATTTGTTTTCTCTATCATTTCTTTTTATAAAAAATAATTTAATGAGCACAATACATTTGTTTTCCATCCAAGTCTGTATTGTTTGATGCAAACCAAGTGTTTGCAAATACACATTTGATTGACAAGCTAATGAGTTTCTCCTTCCCCCATCCCGCCAAAATATTCTTCTGGAATGAAAAAAACAGATTTCTAAGTTTCTGGTGTATGAGTTAAAGAGAGACAGTATCCAATTAAATAGACTCCCCAATGGAAACTTGTATTTCCAAGGTGAGGCTAGAAGAGAGAAGTAGTGTAAAAACAGGAGGGGATACAGCTTTAATAGAAGAAAATGCAAATAAGGTAGGCAGGTATTCTTCCCACAAGTTAGAAGAAACTTCTACATGAGATCTTTATTAGAGTGAAAAGAAAGCTGAATTTTGGACCAAAGAGAAATGGTGAGATAATTGGAATTATACCCATATGTGTTTTCTGCAGTCCACATGGATCAATGGCCTTTGTATTTGAAGTGAGCTACAAGAGTGAAGCGGAAAGTTCTCCCTTTCTGTGGGATGCTGGCTGCTATCACTCTAGCTAAGGCTTGACCTAGCATGTTCAGTTTTTGCCCAATTGCCTCCTGGGACCTACGTGGGAGGAACTACAAATGGATAGGTCTTCTCTCCAGGACAGAGTTATTTTGTAGTTTGTCAAGAGTAGGAGGTTAATTTCATCCCCATTATTGTTCAGGCCCTAGTGATTGGGGCAATGGTGTACCAAGAGGGAAGGGGTGGTGAGAGAAGTCCACCCCAGGTGCAGGCAATAAGTAGGGGAGGGATACATTGCCTGTAGAGAATTCAAAAACAATAATAAAACTGAAGTCGGTCTGCTTTTCATGTTCATCATGTGCTAGCCATTCCCAACAATGTCGGTGATAAAATACTCCTTCCCGCAGGGTTGCCTGCTCTCACTGCTGCCTCCCCAACTGGGGTATTTCATTGAGTTGGGAGGTGGGGGTGGGGCTCTGAGCCCTCACATACTGGAAGAGTTACAGAGGCCCCAAACTCTCCAGTCTGTACCCTTTTCTTGTAACAGTGGGCAGTATTGCATTACCTTGCAGCTAGCACCAAAGTCATTCTTCTATCAGCCTCTTGCTGGCTTTGACTAGCAGCTCCCACTTCTGTGCCTCTGCTCTTTAGACTTTGCAGGGCTTTTCTCACCATTGCTATTGCTCCTGCCAATGTGTGGGTGAGTTCTCTCCCTACTAAGGTTCACAGCTCTTTATTAGCTTCCTAAAGGGTGTTGAGGCTCCTTTAGTTGACTGAGCCTTCTGTTGAAGAATTTTGGACAAGTTGCCAAGGGCTGGCTTGAGAGTATTTCAGCGACACTACCTAATGTCTTACTCTGCCAACATTCAGCCATTGTACCCCAGCCAAAGCTCACAGCCTTTGGATCTTTCCTGCTTCAGGGTAAATTCTCTCCTTACCCAGAGTACTATCCTCAGAGGTTGGTAGAGGAGAGGAAAGACTTAAGGCTTAATCCTGGGTTCCTGGAGACCAAATCCAAATCCTAAAGTTCTCTTCACCTGACCACTCGTTTGGTGCTGTTTTAGTACAGAATTTCAGATTTGTCGTCGTCTGTATCTCATGGGAAAGCAGGCGGTGGCTATGCTTGAGTCAAGGAATATCAAAACCTATGAAACTGTCTATAATCTATGGAAATACGGAGGTTGAGTTATCTCAAGACAGTCTTGCATTGGATTTCTCAGTGCACCTTCATTACAGCAGATGGTCTTCTTTTCATTAATCTGGTTTTGGATCACTGACGGATCCCTGTGAGAATCTAAGGTAAACTATGCACCCTCACCTCAGAAAAGTATACCCCTCTATATATGTCCAGAATTTTCCATGCCACCTAATTGGGTTCAGTAATAGGAGTCCATGAACTTCAGATTAACAACTCCTGGTCTAGCATAGCCTCCTTATCTTGCTGCCTCTCATTCCCCAGAAATAGATCCAGAGAGATCATCTTCATTAGGCATGAATTGGAAAACCTAATATCGTTAAGATATTGGTTTTCCCCAAAATCGAGCTATGAATTCAACACTATCCCACTCAAAATTGGAGCTAGAGTTTATAGTCATAGACAATCTAATTTTAAAATGCATGTGGAAATTCAAAGGATCTAGAATAGCTAAATAAATTCAAAAAAGAAGAGCAGTGTTTGCATTTCCATATAAGTTTTAGAATAACTAAAACAAATTTGATCTAGAAGAAAACATTTGGATGATTCATACTCTCTGATTTCAACAGTCATGGTGGAAAAATTGAGTATCTATATGGAAAAGTACACCTTAATCTCTAATTTAACCACATGAAAAATAATTTGAAATTTATTAAAGACTTAAACTTAGAAGCTAACATAAATTTTTAGAATAAGTTTTACAATATCTTCATTACCTTGGAGTAGACAAAATAAGGACACAGAAAGCCTTAGCCATAACAAAAGTTGATAAAGTAGAATTCATCAAATTTAAAACAATTACTTTTGAAAAGACATAGCTAAGACGCTAAATAGTCAAGCTATAGACAGGAAGAAAATATTTACACAATATAATGCAATATATATGAAGACTCATGTATAAAAATATATAAAGAGGTCCATAAAATCAATAACAAATATATTAGCAACCCCCCAAAATGACAAAAGACTTGAAAAGACATTTTATAAATGGAGATATAGATAGGAATGGTCAATAAGCACATGAGAAGGTACTCACTATATGGTAAGGGCTTAAGCTAGAAAGTATGCCATTACAAGAGTTAGCCTCTGAATGACTATATTGAGCATTGAAATGATGATACATTGCATTTTAGAAACATTAAAACAGGATGTCACCAGAAAACAAAACTAAAGCAAACATATTAGACTTTTGGAGGGATGCTGAACCTTTCAAGGTTGATGTGCTTGGAGTTAGTTGAGGAAATTGGCAATACAGATGAAAATTATCCTGAGTTTCCCCACATGATCTCCACAATACACGGAGGACCTCGGTGCAACCAAAGCCACTATGGAACACCTGTTCCACCTGCTGCCACCTTTAAAAGGTTACTAAAATTAATGAAAAGAATATCCCTATTTCAGAGGACATATCAATGTTGTCAGTAAATTCATTCATGATACAAAGTAGAGGCTGGCCTGTGTCATATTTTCAAACCCCAACCTGCCATTGAGCAGAATGTGGATTACCCAGAAGAACCTCGTGGGCCATATTGATAGAAACTCCTCAGTCCTACATTGTTATTGCTATCTGCTCTGACTCCATACCTTTAAGCCATCCCCCTATCCATGCCATGTCCAGACAAGAGCACAAAATTCAAGCACTTCAAATCTGTTATCTATCACTGACCCAATTCTCCTCACTTTATTCCCCACTTAGCCTCTGTTCTGTTCAAGTTCTTCATAGATCCTGGTTCATGATGCTCTCTAATGGCTGAGGTTTGCAGTCATCTTTTTTTTTCTGTTCCTGGCTTTCATGAATAGGATGTTCTTCCTCAGTTTGGTTTCCTGGGATTCAAACTGTAACACTTGTCTACCTGTACTAGGTCCTGTGATATACTAGGTCATGTTAGTATATCAGAAATCTTGTGGTGTTCCAGAAAAGTTTCCATCTAGTGGGTTTTTTCTACAGGCAAGAATCTGAAAGATTAAATCCTGAGTAACTGAATTAGAGAGGATTTGGGAGAATATTGAGAAGGAATAGAAGGTACTGGGATCTGGTGTTGTCCTCATATTGGCAGACAATAGGGATTGTTCACATCTACATTGCACCAATAGTGGGCTGCTAAAGATGGGAGCCATTGCCATGAAATGCCTGTAGTTGACTAATGGCCACTGTTTGAGAAGGTCAGGATGACCCAGGTTGCTGATTACCATGATAGGAAAATATTGTCCTCCTCATAAATTTCATCAAATCCTCATCCCACTTAGGAAGCTCAGAATGTCAGTCACATATCACTGAGTATCTCTGAATAGCCTTAATTGTGTCATCCAGGCTCTCCACCTACAAAGCAGATCCCCAGAGCAAAGGCTGTGTCACACCAAGTTCAAGACTATCCAAATTGTCACATCGTAAATCCCCTATTTGGAGACTTGGGCAAGTAGAAGTCTTCCAACCTGTTAGGTGGAAAGGAAGAACTCCTGCACCATGAAATATCACAACTTTAGACAATGATGATAACTATTGTCTCTAAAATGTGGTCACACGTGTGTTGTCCAGACCCAGAGTCAACATTGCTGTGCTGAGTGAAACCAGACTTCCTGTTGAAGGGCAGCCCCTGAGAAGGATTCCAGCTGCAGTTTTCCTTGTAGAGATCTCTACCGTCTAGCATGAAGGCTATCAGGTGTTGGCTTTACAATTGGACAATCACTTGTCTCAAAACTCCCCAACTTGCTGAGAGGTATTAGTGACCTTCTGGTGACCCCACACCTAATCTTCTATCTACTGCTTAAAGTAAATGCCAGTTCGGTGTAAACATTTTTTTTTAACAGTATCATCAGCTTGTCATGTTTGTCAATGGGACCAAAAGAAAACTAAGGTTGCCAAAGACATTCGAAGTTTTGAGTGCTGTCTTGATAAACACCTCATTTGCTCTGACCCTAAAGTGTAGAAAACAGTCACTAACTTGGAAAACGAAAGGGAGGAAAACTAGGGTTGTCTTACCCACGTACATAAAAGGTCTGAGCTGCAGAACACTTTAATAACATTTGAAGAACATAGGAGCTTAGAAGAAGGGAGGAAAAAACAGATATTGATTAGGTGGGAAATGAGTAAGAGCATAGGCTATGGAACCTGAGATCCCGGATTATAATCCTGGCATTACCACTGACCAGCTGTGTTATCTTGGGCTAGTAACTTACAGTCTAAGTTTTCTCATCAAAACCCAGGAATATAACTCTCTGTACCTTCTACTCAATTTTGCTGTGGACATAAAACTGATCTAAAAAATAAAATCTAGTAGAAGATAAACCCAAGGATAACTGTAGTACCTGCCTCAAAAGATTGTTGTGGAGACCATGGGTGTCAGTTACTAGGTTTTTGTCACTCGGGAAGAAACCCATACATCTATAGTCTGCTTCATGATGCTTGGACAGGGATCCCACAAAACACATTTCTTTTCTGCCAGCTGGTTTCTTATTAAGTTTTGCCATTGGAGACACTAGAGGAAGACTGCAAGGCTGGAGGAAGAAAAAGGGACTTGTTCCTCCGACCTGTGTTCTTTCTATAAATTTCATTTTCCTACATATATCAACCTAACAACACTACCTCATTCCAGCAGTGGCAGTTCCTACCAGAAGTGGTAACTTAATCCAGTTTTT
>NW_024340698.1:2090068-2127325 GCF_902729225.1 Pteropus medius | reverse complement strand
TGCATAAGAATGGCTCTGATACGACCCTCTGGCTGGTGAACCAGATGAGTGGTACCACGATTTTTTAAGGTGCCAGTTGATAACGCGGCCTGGATGTGAGCCTCGACTGCCCAACACCCGCCCGTTGAACTTTGGTTGGCGATTAGAACTGCGACGGCACCCGTATGACGTCACTGCGCCTGCCACAGACGGTTACTCTTTCACAAATGAACTTTGAACTTTCTGATGGCTCGTTTCGTCTGGCTCATTCCACGGCCGGTTTTCATATCGGCACGTCGCTCCGCACTCTCCAGGGTCTAATCACTCCCCATCTTCTGTGCCCTCAACCCTACACCGCCCCGATATCCAGCCCTTCCATGTGCTTGCAGTACACACACACTGCTTACCATGCCACACGCAGCCATGGTCATACAGTTTGTCACAAGATCGGTGCAGTTGAGTTATTTCGTACCATGGTTTCTGGGAGCTATTTCTATTCCTCAATGCCTTCTGTCATTGAGCATGGCTATGTCCCTATAGTTCTGTGACTCCCCACTCCAAGTATTATGGGACATATAGGATATAATATCCCCTCTGCCAACCAGTCATGAATTCAGCCCTACAATAAAGGAAATGAACTTCTGACACGTAAGATGCTTCACCTGCCCATGTGGCTCCCAATGATTTGGTGTGGTCAGTAGGGCAGCCTGCATCGGTTTATTTTATAGAGGAAAAAAGTGACCTAAGAGGGGATAGAGTGATTTGCCCACACAATTAGTGACAGAAATAGATATCAAGCCCTGATTTGGTGCTTCATCTTCTCTACTTTTACACTACATTGCTTCTCCAAAGACAACACCAGCAAAATAATGGCCCAAAGACTGGTGGGAGCCATAGAGCTGTTTGTTGTTGGTCCATGATGAGATAAGGAGCTTGTGCCAGAATGTAAATCAATACACTGCTTGCTTCATCAAAACAGTCTTGCGATGAAAATAAAATATCAGCTAAACTTAACAGTATGTTTAGTTACATAGTTGACGTATGTGGGCACAAACTCTCTAACTCAATGCCAACCCTGTGCCAGCAGCCCTGGTACTGATGGCTGTCCAGCATGAGGCTGAGCCTATTGCAGAACTGTGCCTCACCTCCTTTGTAAAGGGGAATGTGTTACAATAGAGACCAGAGTCATAGGTAACATGATCATGAAATAATCACAGGCCTTTTGGGGTGAAAATGGCCCTGTGCCACTCAAACCAGTTCCTGGCTGCCAAAGTTCAACCCCGTAGATCAAGGCTACTCAAACAACCAGTCTGCAGATGGTTTGTTGCCTTTGTTTACCAAAGTTTATTCACCTGTAATGAAGTTTAATCACCAGCTGTGGGCCTATTGACCCTCAAGACCAATCCTAGCTTTTTGCCTGCTTTGCTCTGTATGGCAGGGGGTCTGACCCCTACAGGATGTTTTATGGAATGACTTCCCACTAGGTCCAGCCAGTGGGAGGTACTGGCTGGACACAGAGAGGAAAGAGGAAGGGAGAAGCCAGGGAATTTCTTCTGCCTTCTTCTCTGTATCCCAGGGTGAACAATTTGTTCTAGTTTGTTCAGGACTCTCTTTCAGCACTGAAGGTCCCATGTCTCAGGGAACCCTGCAGTTCTGCAAAACCCAGGAAGGTCAGTCACCCTGTCTCTGCTTCAAGCAGTTTCTCCTCCAGGGACTGGATCACTTCTGTGGCTTCAGCTCCTGCTGGAAGGTCCCTCAATCCCCTGTCCCAGAGATGGTCACTGTGGTTCCAGCTTCCACTGAGTGACCCCTGCCCCTGGGCTCTGTAGCACTTTCCCCTCCCTCTGTCCCTTCGGCTTCCCGATACTGCTAACGTCCAGATGCTTCTTCATCCCTTCTGGTTTCTCAGCCCTTTCCTCACCTGTCACCAATTCCTTCTATTAAATTCCCACTGTCGTTTACACTTCCAGTGGTTTCTGTTTTACTGCTTAGACCCTGACCAATGCAAAAGGGACAATAGTACTTACTTTATAGTGTTATCATGAGGATTAAATTAGTTAAATAAACCACTTAGAGCAGTGCTTGGCACATGATAATTGCTTGTTAAATGCGAGTTGTTATTATTAGTGTAGTGCGAAATAACATTTACATGCACTTGCCATGTGCCAAGCGCTATGCTAATCACATCACAGCCATTATCTTATTAAAGCCTTATAACCCTTATACCTAATTTAACATGTTCTTGAGTTAATTGCTTAGTAAACCTGTTTGTATTTCACACCTAGAAATCCCTAGTTTCTTCTGAATCACCCCCCTTCATGAAACCATCTATATTGTTTATTTATTCAGCACTCTCTCAGGCTCGTAGGACACGGAGAAGAATGAAACAATAACATGATGAGCACAGTCTAGTGGGAGAAGACTAGTGTGTCCACCAGAAGATCTTTTCCAGCACAGGGTGGGCAATGCCACCTCAGTGACTGCAGCAGAGTGACAGAGTAGGAAAGAGTGTGGGCTCTAGGCTGGACTGTCTGGGTTTGGATCTAAGTTCTGCCCTTTTCTATATCCATGGACACCTACCATAAGGGAGAAAAGTCATTTTTAACCCTCTCTGCCTGTTTCCTTATGTAATAAGAGTGCTATTTTCACAGTACTTATCTCATAGGGGTCATTTTGAGGATTAAATGAGTTAATATTTTTTAATACAAAATAGAATAAGTTTATTTCCATCAACATATGTATACTTAGTATAACATCTGTGGTTAATTTTTAGGAGTTACTATATAAAAGTAGTTATAAATGCAAAATCTGAATCAGTCTGATACAAAAACAAATAGTAAAACTATGGTTAATTTTCATTTTAGATTTTCAAAGCATGTGCACAGGCATGGAATCATGAAAGGGGCCAGTATGCCTGGAGAGCAATGAGAAGTGTATAGCTGGTATTTGGTGGTAGGAGATGAGGCTCAGATTGAGTTTGGGATACATTGGACAAGGCTTTGAATGACATCCTAAGGAATTCAGGTTTTATTTTGAGGGAAGGAGTAGGGAGCAAACAGAAGACTTTACATTGGAGAGCGTGAAATGATCAGCTTTGTATTGCGGGTATGTCATTCTCATGTTGGTATAAGTATAAAGTTGAAAATTCCTGATCAGGTGTGATAAAAAATATAGTATAATCAAGAAATCTCAAATTGGAAACAACCCAAATGTCCATCAACAATAGAATGGATAAATAAATGGTTTGGTGTATTTGCACAGTGGAACACTAAACAGCACTGATAACGAATGAATTACTGGTGTATGCAAAGAACATGGATGAATCACCCAAGCTTAATGTTGAGCAAAAGAAACCCAACACAAATGGCAAATCTTGTGTTATTCCATTTATATAGAGTTGAAAAAACAGGCAACACTAATCTATGCTGTTAGAAGTCAGGACAGTGGTTTCTTGGGGGGAGGAGTAGTGACAGTGAGGGGACCCAAGTAGGGTTTCTGGGGTACCGGTAATGTTCTGTGTCTTGAACTTGACCTGGGTGCATGCTCCCTTTATGATTAAGTTCAAGACACAGAAAACTTGTACTTTGAAACAACAACAATCACTTTCTTAGTGATGTATAACATACGTTTAGAAAAAAAAAAAAAACACTTCTTGTTTTTAAAGTAAAAGTTGGGGACATTCAACCTTGCAGAGATCCAACTATTCTTGGACCACAATGGGATATAGGGAGCCATGAATACAGATATCTATTACAAAGTTGGTGCCCCTAACAGAGACAGGCCCTCTTTTAAGCGTTGCCAGGTGACTCCAATATTGTGGTTCTAGATGCAGTCAGGTACAAATGGCTGGCCTGTGTCATTGTTCTGTGTTTCTGAAATCCAAGTTTCAAGCACTTTAAACATTGCTATAAGGAGAGAAGGAAGGGACCAGGATTTATGGTGGAAGTCAAGGGAGACTTAATCCATATCTATAATGGTTTAAGTCTTTACAAGGAGAACTTATTCAGATGTCTATTGCATATTTAACACTTAACCACAAAAAAGGCACAGCTCTGCTTTCCATCATTACATGATGATGGAAAGTGCTGGATATTACTTAATTAGGATTGAAAATCACCAGGCCTGGATTATTGTTAATGCTAATTAATGGCTTGCGTTTGCACAGTGTTTTCTTGACTGACCCTCATAACATTTGTGTGAGGTAGATTGATGACATTGGGGTCAGTATGCAGATGAAGAGACTGAGTATCCTAGAAGTTAAATGATGAATGGCCCCTGGTCAAACGACCAGTTGGTGGAAAACCACTGTCATCATCCTAGTCCAAGCCTCCATTATCTCTTGTTTGGACAACTACAAGCTTATTATTTGTTTCCCAGGATTTACCATGCTTCCCAATAAAGTTCTCCATGCAGAAGCTAGAGTGATATTTTAAGAATGCCATGTCATCCCTTGTCTTAATGAACTCTTCAGTGGTTTCCCAGTGATCTTCGGGAAAGGACTCAAGTCATCAGCAGGGCTCATTAGGCCCATCGTTGATGAGCCCCACATGCATACTTTTCCAGCTCCATCATTGAGTGAGATGGCCCCATCTCATAACATGTTTTTCCTTGTTCTTTATTCTCCAGTCACACTGATTTTCTAGTCCCTGAAACCTGCCATACCCCCCACCCCCGCCTTCTACCACAGGGCCTTGGCATGTGCTATTCCCTTTGACATGGATGCGTCTTCCTTCCTCTCTTTGCCAAGTTATCACCTACTCATTGTTGAGGTCCCAATCAATAGTGCTTCCTAAGGGAAGCCTGCATTGACCTCCCTGAGTTAGTTAAATCCTCTCATGTTAGCTTCTTACAGAACCATTGGCTCTTGCCTCCATAGGCTTTGCCATGGCTGTGATTTGCTCTTGATTTATTCTATTTATTCATTGTCTCTCCCACTAGGATGGAAATTCTGTAGAGGCAGGAATCTTGTCTTGTTTACCACTCTATCCTTCAGCTCAGTGCTTGGCACATTGTAAGCACTAGAAATTCATCTGATGAATCTATGCAAGAATTAATTTATCATGGAGTCAGTATATCTGAGTTCCAGTGGTGGCTCTGTCACCCTTTGTTTAAGCTTCAACAAATCTAACACTTCTCTGAACATCAGTTTCTCCATCTGTACCATGAAAGAGTTGGACCAGCTGATCTCCGAAGTCTCTTCCAGTGCTAGATAATTCTCAAGAGAGTCAGGCAGCTAGCTTCTCAATTTTCTCCTTGATGCTGTGTGCCCCTGCTATAAAAATGAGGTGGAAATTTGTAAAAGTTTTTAGTGACATGAGTAACTTCCTCCTGTTCCTCCAACAGAGACCTGTTGATAGGTGGACTTATCCAAGTAAGGAGCTCCATTCTACTTGTTTCCCTTCAGTGTTATTGCAGTTTTAAGTTATTTTAGTCTTTTCAAGGAAAAAAAATCATTCCAATGGGACTTAAAATAACATGAAGTAAGTGACTGCCAATTAATTTAACTTGAAAGACAATTTTTGGAAAGTGAAGAAATGTAAAAATTAAAACATAATTAATAGTAATAGAAGGCAATATAATCTAATGGTTTAGAGAACAAGCATGGGCTTCAGATAAGCCTTAGCTCTGCCAAGTCCTCACTAGCTGTGTGACCTTGGACAAGTGACTTCAGGTTATTGAGTTTCCCTTGCTGTAAAATGGAAACAATAGCAGAACCTACCCCAGAGGATGGTTGTAAGGAGCCAATGACAAGATGTATTTAATCACTTGGTTAAGTACCATAACTCTTTCACAAAGTGTGGCTACTCTAATCATGATTATTATATGACGACACCTGAAATTTTTTTCAACTCAGGCTATGAAGACAACTGGCAAAAGCATAACAGAGCATGGTATATTCATGAATGGGAAAAATCATTACTTCTTAGGAGCTGAAAGATATCAACAGATTCCACTATTTAAGTAATAGGAACTTTAAAATAGGGACATATATGGTAGCAGTTAGGAGCAAGGGTCTTAGTCCCTCTGATCCTGAGCTTCCTTGTCAATACAAGAGGCCCTAATCTTCACATCACCAGGTTGTTGTAAATTAAGTTTAAATGTCATTATGCTTGTAAAGCACTTAGCATGATACTTGCCACATAGTAAGCGCTCAACAAAACTTTAGCTGCTGTTACCACCTATGTTGCTGCTTTTATTATTATTTTTGAGACAGAATTTTTATAGTCCTTAGTGACCAGTGTGCAGGCTGCAGAGGTTAGAGCCCCAGAGGCATCGTCCAAACCATTTCTCAGGCTTCTAAATTCTGTGTCAAGTGAACTTCTGGGCCATTTAAAACACAAAGGCAAAGAGTCCCCTCCCCACCCCGCCCCAAGTGCCCCGGCTTTTCAAAGGGAAGGCCACCTGGAAGAAGTTGTGATGCCGGAGCATCCAGGTGGCATGAGAAGCCCACGCTGCGTGGTCCCGACTCCTGCCAGGCGGTATCAGGGATGGAGTGGGGTGGGGGTGCGCCCAGTGGAGACCCAGGCCGTTGGCGTCCACTCGACCGGCCCCTGGAGGTGTTCCCAGGTACCCGAGCCTTGCGGCATTTTCAAGTGCTGGCTTCGAAGCTTGAAAAGGGCCCGCCGCTGGGCCGGGCGTTTTGTGTTTGCCAAACAAAGCATGAAGGGAGAGTGAGCAAAGGGGGCGGGCCGGGCGCGGCACAAAGGCCGGGGGCGGGCCCGAGGCTGGGGAAATACAGTTCAGTGGGCCTGAATTGATACGCTCAGCCCCTAAAGCCCCGGGCTGGGCGATCACAGGGCATGAAGGCCTAGCAAAGAGCACTCTGCTGCATTGATCCAATCCCAAGCCAACGAGTTAGCGAGCCAGAGGCTGCCTAGGGGAGGGCAGCAAGGATGGGGAGGAGGGGGGACAGCGGGGGTCTGCAGGGGCCTCCTGCCCGCAGATTAAACCCCTTTCTTAGAAATGAAGGAATCTCCCGGCCTGAGCGAGGGCCTTCCAGATGGAGTGAGCCCTCGAACCAAGGGGCCAGGTTAGGAATGTCTCCCTGGTTTCTGTGAGGAGCGGGCATGCCACAGGGTCAGCCACGACAAAGATGTTATCTCGTCTTCTGGAAAAGATGGAAGGGAGCGGCTGCACGTTCTGAGGTCCCTTCCCAGCCCTTCCCCACCCACCCCAACTGCATCATGTGGGTCAGGGGATGCACAGATGACTGTGGTCCTCCACCATGCCATGCCATGCTCCTCACAGACCCAGCACCTACCTACACAGCGTCTGACACTGTTTATTAGGTGAGAGGAAGACAGAAATTGGATGGACGTGAGAGGGACGCATGCATAGATGTGTGGTTCAACCAGATGTGTTACTATTACCTTAGTTCTTGTCTAATAAGTATTTTTGACTGTGTGACATTATCTCACTTGAACGTAATTATGAGTATTTTACTTTTTTTCTTTGTACGTTCTTGTGTTTTCCAGATCATTGAACAGAGTCACAAATTATTTATATAATTAGAGACAATATCAACAAACATTCTTCGAAATAGAAATAAAGCAGAATGAACAGACTGAAGACAGAGGGGATTCAGAATCACTGAAATGATGACAATGTAATTACGATGATACCTTTTATACTACCTGTAACCATCTCTTCTCACATGTATGAGTCACATGCATTGTTTACCACAATCACCCCATACTTAACACAGGACCTGGCACATGGTATTGAATAAATGGCTGGATCTGCTGCTGGTGGAATCCAATGCCATCGAACAAATGAAGTAGCTGAGGTTCAGAGAGGCTAAGTGTTGTGTAGCAGGGACTGAAATCTGCCAAATGCAAATCTAGGGCTCCTTCCCCTATACCCCATAGAATCCTGAAGGGCTTCTTCAAATACAAGCTCTTTCATTTCAGTCCTCTGTGTTCATTTCTGGACTATGAGGCCCCAGATTTCCCTTCTGAAGACACAAGGTTTTGTTTTTGTTGTAATGACACACTCGGCATCATTAAGTGTCCGTGAAGAGGAATCTTTTAGTTGCATTAGAAACATGGTTTGTGACCACTAAGAGCCTTGGGAAATGAAGCTCTCCTAGCAGAAAGAAGCAGGCAGCTAATAGAAACAGCTTTCTGGGGGCGGGGTTTCTGCATTATCTTGGGGCTGACTTTAGCATTATTGCCAAGGAAAAGCTTAGGCCATGTCTGAACAACACTTTGATTTGTGAGTATAAACAGTTCAAATCTAAGCAAAGGGGTTCTTATCCAGAAAAAGAGTTTCCCATCCATAGCTACTTTCCCTGACTTGTAAATCGTAACTGATACAAAATACTTTAAATTTTGCCTTGATTTGAAGTTTACTGAGGGAATCAGTCCAAGTAATTTAGCAAGAATAAACTTTTTTGATGTTAAGTCAGTATTATTTAAGCCATTTTATATGAAATCCTTGAAACAGGTTTGCATCATAATTTATTACAATTCCTTTTTTAAAATTTCTTTTCTTTGTTGATATCGGTTTTCTCGCTTGAAAGTATCCATTACCAGTATTATGTTTTCACTTGAAACAGTCATAATGATAATGAATATCAATATATTACTTTATTTTAAAATTTAGTTCTTATATGTGGTTTTGTGAACTTCTTAAACCTCACATAAAATATTTTCCTTAAAGATGCACCGTGCAAATCCACATTGATTTAGCCCATCTGTTTTGATGAAAAATGTCTTGGCTTTAGTAGGAAAAAGAGCATGAATATTTCCTTGCAATATTTTTCCCTCACTGAAAAACACATGAATGAAATAAGACCTCAAGATTGCATATTACATGAGATAATTTACATACTAATTAAGTAGCACAGTGTAGGAAAGAAAGAGAGAGCGCGCTCGCATGTTTGCACGCGCACTCTGGAAGCTAGCCGACATGAGCTCCATGGCTTCATAGCAGTGCTATCATGAGCAAGTTGCTTTATCTTCCCTGGGTCTCATTTCACTCATCGGCCAAAACACTGAGGCCTATTATGAGGATAAAATGAGATATGCACGAAAGGAGTCTGGAACAGTAGGTGCCCAAGAAATTCTGTATTCTACTACTCACAGCGGCTTCTCACAACAGCTGTCACATTCCTCCTTTATAAAAAGGATCAGTTTCCTCAACTATAAAATGGGGATAATAACACAATAAAGGTAATATAGTATAGGATATAGACTAAGAAGAGTGTGGGCTCTAAACTCAGACTGTCTGGGTTCATATCTCATCCCCACTCCTAGCTATATGACCTTGGGCAATTTAATCAATCTTCTCTCCCCACATTGTACTCCTGTGTAAAGAGGGGGTGGTCAGGGGCTAGTTGTAGTACACAACACCCAGGGTAATTATGACTACTCAGTGAATTAATGCACTCGGCATAGAGCTCCCTAACCTTTTTTTGCCTGGCTTTCTTTGGCAGTCTGCTAAAGCCTCTGGGCACCTTCTCAGAATAATACTTTTAAATGCATAAATACAGTACTTGAGATTACAAAGGCAAAGCTAGTTATAAGGAAAAAAAAGTTATCAATGTATTTTTAAAAATAAATTTGTGATATGTGTGCTTCCTTAATAGTATATTAAATAAATAACAAGATTTAGCAGTATGTCTAATATCTACCACTATTTCAAAGTGATATTGAATGTAAATATATTGTGAAATAACTATAATGACTGCAATTTACTATAAAAGTATCTGATATTTCTATTGGAGATAAAACCACAAATATTGCTAATATGACCTTGATATGTTACTACATTCATAATTGAAAGAATGCTTGCTTTCAGTTAGAGGTTAATGGAAATTAAGTTGTAGTTTTTTCCCATCCAAGTTTATAGACACCAAAACTCTGATTAGTACAATAAATGTTATTACAGATATTATTACACTAGAGGGGTCATGTGGATTGTGTGAAATAATGAATGTGACAGCCATGGCAAACACTGGGCACTTAATACGGAAAATTATTTCAATTATTTTCATTCATCTACAGCTGTTTTTGCATGAAAGCAGCCATAGGCAATATGTAAAAAAAAATGGGCATGGTTGTATTCTAATAAAACTTTAGGTACAAAAAAAGGTGGCCAGCAGCTGGGATTTGGCCCATGAGCCATAGTTCACTAGACTCTGCATTAAAACACTGTTTCTGGAGAAATGTCAAATTTAACTTAAAACATTTCAACTTATCATGCCTTCTCAGGTACTTGGCACAAGGCCCTACTGGGAAGTGCTGTGAATACCCTTTATAAAAACTAGAAAATGTTCTACAAATGATAGCTAATCAAAATAGATTGAATTTCCTTTGCCTGTTACCTGGTATAATGTCTAGACCTGCTTTGTCTATGAAGACAGAGAAACATAAAGCCAATAACAAGGATGACATGCTGAGTAATTAGAACCAGCAGCACTATAATATGTGGGGAAAGCAAATGGCATGGAAAGTATTAACAACAATATCACCTTATGTCTGGTGCTTTCTCCAAGGAACTGTAACTACCCTGCTGCTGTTGCCTGCTTGGCACACTGTAGGTGTTCAGTAGATACTTGTTAGTTGAATGACTCACTCCTATGATCTTGAGGAGTCTCCAAGGAAGAAGAGAGGCAAGCATATATTCATTCAGAAATCTTACTATTTCCATTGTACAGTTTTATTGCTTTAACTTTAGCATTTCTTAAGAGCTGAAATTATTAGATCACTAAATATTAGTTGATTAAATTTAATTAATGAATAAGTGTTATAACTCCAGTTATATAGAAAGACTCAGTGGAAGATACAAAGATGTGAGACATGGTCCCTGTTCTAGAATAATCTGCATTCTATTTGGCCTTTAGCAATTGGCGTCATGTAACAAACAAAAGAAAGACATTAGAGACTAATATTTCATTCTGGAGGCCTAGCTATGACATTACCTTTGTGACTTTAGACAAACTCTTTTCCCTCTCAGGGTCAAAGTTTTAAGTTACCTGTAAAATAGGGGAATTGGCCTAAATCAGTGGTTCCTGATTTTGTTTCCTTAAGTTAATAAGGATCTGGGTAAATTGCATCGGAAGCTAATTTTCCTTTTTAAAGCTGAGAGAAATTATGCATTTTTAGCTATGATTAGGTTAACCTACACAGGTTAACCAAAATATCAAGTATCTTTGCTTTTAACTGGAGTCGTATATCCTTTCTGTGTGACAACTGAGTTGAACTTCTGGAAAGAAGCTGTGATCTACAATAAAGCTTTCATTTAGGTTTTCTTTTTTTTCTAAGTAAACTTTGTTTATTGATAATGGTAATTTAGTAGACAGTTGATAGGAAGAAAGTAGAACAAAGTGAGATGGTTTGGAATTCATTAGAATGGAAAAGGAGAGGTACTGGGATGGTTGGCCTTCAGATAGGAACATCTCAAGGCAAGAAATATTGTTGAGCAACTACTAAGTGTAAGATGCTATGGTGAGTAGAGTGAAAGAAACAAAATAGCCAATGGCATTTTGCTCTTCCTACAAAAAATAAAATAAAAACAAAAAACAAAGAAGTTAAATCTTATATCTGTGACAGAGAAAGTGATTGTATTGTTGAAGAAGAGATGACAACTTAGAATTAGAGATGAAAAGTATTCTAGCCGTCTGTGGAAAGAGGGTATCTAAAGCTAATATTGCTTGGTGTCCTTTTTTTCTGGCCCCATGGCCATCTGTTTCCTTTTTTCCTCTCTTGCTTAATATCTGCCTTCATCGGGGGGAAAAAAAAACTTCTCGTGCAAAGTCACCAAAACATTGAACATGAGAGGGCCCACACCTTTGGTGTGTATGGTCTGTCCCCAAACTGTCTTAGAAATAAACACAGCGAACTATAGGTAGCTCCCAGTGTATGACTTTAAACACATTCCCTTCACGAGCAAAAAAATTTCAAGGCTTCAGTCCAGGTCTGAACACTGGAAACTGCCTCCAACCATAGAAGTCCTTGCTAGTGGTTTCTGCTTCCTCTGCTTGCTGGGGTAGGAATAGCCCTACCACATCTGCCAGGCAGCAGGGCAGAGTGGTACTCTTATTAGGATAAGCCACAAATCTGGGAAATATTTCTCACAGAAATTATGTTACCTGAAGTCTTGAGTTTTTAGATGTCAGATCCTACCTTTTCTGATTTTTAAAGCAGTTTTTTAACCTGTCTCTACACCACACAGCTGACACCACGTAAGGAAGTGGGTTATGGAGTTTGCTTCAGTCAATCCAGCACCATTTAGAGCTGAGCTGTTTGTGCTGCTGTCACTGTCAAGACCATTTAGAACTTTGGTCCTGAGTCATTTCACACTTTGCAGTAGTCCCCAGTCCTCCTCTCTCATGGTCGATCTCACCTTTACCCTTCATACCTCATGTTCAGAATTGCTTCTCCAGTAAAACCCATTGGTTCCTTCTTTACTATTATCTAAATTCCCTTACCATGTGGGGATGGGGCTCAGCGAGGCTTCTACAGTGCTAGGGTTGTTAATGAGAGTATCATGGGTAGAGCTGCAAAGACACCCAAATCGAGAGAGTGTACAGAGAGGAGAAGCAAGTGGGAGAAGCAAAGTCAATAAGCCAAAGAAGGGCATGCAAATATGTCACGATGCTGAGTAGGCAGTGTGGAGCAGTTATTGAAAGTCAGGAAGTGGAGGAAATGAGAGTAAACATTAGCATGTTGAGCGAGTAGGAGGACAAACTTAGCTAGACATCTGAAACAGGTGTATTATTCATGGCCAATTTGACCCCTCCTCCAAATGGAGCATGATACATGGGGGGCCCAGTGTATTTCTAAGGTCAAGGGGCAGACAACCACTGTATCAGTCAAGGTGGGCTAACTTACATTTTGGTGACTACTCATCATTTCAGTGGCTTAATGTAACACATGTTTTTATTTTACCCACGTGCTACATATCTTACATGGGTCAGTGTGACTTTGTACCGTATAGTTACTCAGAGACCTAGACTACACCATCTGGAACACGTTGCCTCTTTGGTTTCCTCCTAGAAAAGAGTCACTTAACAGCTATTAAATGCTCTGGCCTAGAATTGACTCATATCACTTCTGCTCATGGTCCATTAGCCTGAACTAATCACATGGTTCTGCCCAACTAGAATGGGGCTCGGAAACATGGGGAGCACATCAATATTCAGTGAGAACTAATTGAGCTACAGGGAGCATTCAGATGACGTCAGTGGCTTCTCCAGGGCCTTTACATTGACAGGGCCCCTCCACAGATGGCATTTGTCTGAGTTTACTCCAGGTACACACTCGGGTCCAAGAAAATGAAATTTCCAATACAACGGCCCATCTGCTGGGGACATATAACATGACTTTATGAGACAAGAACTGTAGGTTTTAAATAGTTGTTTCAGAAATGGACTTTGAAATCTTGTCTGTTAGAAAGCTGGGAATGGCCTTAGTGACCTCAAGCATAGGATGATTACGTGGCAAAACTGTGCAGTGAAGAGGGAGCTGTGGCAATTTATAATGACCTCCTCCTCCCATGGTTTCTATCCCAGTGAACAGCACCACCATATATTCATGTGCACAAGCCAGAAACCTTTCCAGTTTTCTCTACCACCAATCTCTCCCTCATTCACTATGCTCCTATCCCACTGGCCTTTCTTCTGTCATCCATATGCTCCAAGCTTGTTCTTGTCTCCTGGCCTTTGTATTTGCTGTTCTTTCTATCTAGCATATAATTTCGGTGTACCCCCATTTTTATTTAGCTATCTCTTACCTTTAAAACATAGATGAGCCACTGTGCACAGCATGGTCCACAAAGCATGAGTCTAGCTCCATTGGCTGGTGATGCAGGGTCAATCAATAAAATGTAAGCTCTGTGAGAGCAAGGACCACTCTATATCCCCTGGAATATAGTAGGGGGCTCAATAAATATGTACTGAAAGGATGAATGGTCATAGTGAGTCACCAGTGAAGGCAATGTAGATTACCCTTTTTTCACTCCCATAGTCTTGGGGATCATGTGTGACCTGTGTTTAACTTCACTCTCAGATGGGACAATGTGAGGGCAGAAGTGGTTTCACAGTTTCTTTCTATGCTTTTGCCTTTTACTCTGAGTGGAGAAGTAAGACTCGGTAGCAGCTTCAGTGATTTATTTTTTCAAAACAGATTTGTAAAAACCATATTTGTTACACCATATACAAACCTTTTATACTAAACAAATATCAAACTACATTTTTCTTGAACATGTTTCTAGTATTTCTTAGGCCACTGTCATATGTGTACATACAGGGAAACTATTTTTGAAAAAACAATGACTTAAGCAAACCAACCTTAATGGTTCATTAAGCCATTTCCCTGTTTTTATTTAAAAATCATAGGGTTGTGCTTCTGTATAAAGTTTGTACATCTAGCAATGTAAAATACTGACACATTTAAAAAAAAACAAAAATGAAATAGAAACTTAGAATCGTTTTGATTCAATGCTCTTATGGTTTTAAAAAAAGAGAAAAATAATGCAAAAGTCAGAAATTTGGAGTGGTTGGTGTGCCTTTACTCATTTTACTTTTTGACTGGCTGCCTGTATGCTGATGACGATGTAGCTGAGCTCTTTGTGCTGCTGCCACTGTCATAGCCATTTCATGCTGCAAAAAGTGCAACTCATGTATATGTTGCTGCTGCTGTCAAAAAGGCAGAGAAGAGCTGGAATCTCCACTGAGGAAGGCATTGCTCACAGAGCCAAGCTGAGAAAACACAGCCGCCTGTGACTGAATAAAACTTCCTACTCCAATAAGATTAATAACAGCAGAATGCTGAGCAGATAAAGCCTGTTATTGACTGGTTAAACCTTGTTCAGAACCCTGCTTCCCTGGCTTTTGTAGACTAGAAGTTGCGGGTAGCTGAGGTTGTTGGTGTGTAAACTGAGAGCTGCTGTTGCTGATGCTACAGTGTTGAAAATCAGTGAACCGCCTGAAAGTTGGAGTAGATTTAATGGCCCGAGACTTGAAGTATTTTTTAAACCAAATGGAACACCTGCTCAAGAAGCTGCCTGCACTGCACCAGGCAATGCATTTGGTAGCAGACCTCCTGAGGAGAGAAGGTCGCTCTGGTTTATTCCGGCAGGAATTATGGCATCAGTGTTACAGACCATCCTAGGGCTTGAATAACTCATCAAAGCTTGAGCTCCATAAACAGAGCCCACTACATTGATGAAGTTAAGTCCAGCAGAATTTGCCATGACCTCGGTGGCTGTGGTTCTTTATGATGAACTGCCAGGTGATAGGGCAGCTGGAGAAAGCATGCTAACTTGATTGAGACCCACGGATGATCCATGGGTGGCTTAGAATCAGGAGGAAGAGTTGGAGATATAAGAAAGCTGTTGGCCTGCTGTATGGCATAACTATTTTATGGAAGTATTTCCTGACCTTGAGGGAAGTTTGATGGGTGGAGGTCGATGTTTGACCCCCTTCCCCAGTACTGAAGACTGAACCAAGGTGGTTTTAGGCTGTTCCATTTATTTCATTGAGAAAGCTGACTCAAGCTGTGTAACATCTTGACTGGACACTTGGTTTCATTCTGACCAGTTCCCAGTACTGATTGAATACCCTCTCAGCATCAGACTTTGATCCAATAATGAACTAATTTGAATGATCATCTGTGGAGGAGTGGATTGGAGACATCTGGCTGTCACTTTATCTTCTTTACATGGCTGAGTTTTACCATGGTAAAGTGGATCACCAAGTGACTACAAAATGGTCAGCTTTGTTTTCTGATACTGATTACCAGTTTCACATTCAAACACATAATCTATCTCTTATGTCATGGGCTGGCCAGGCTTTTGGTTGTGAGTCATCAGATTTGACAGACTTTTTCACTTTAGCATATTTCTCTACATCCACTTCAGAAGGTATGGCCAGATTATAGGGACTCCATTTCCACAAATCTACACAATTTCCTGCTTTAGAAATTTTTTCATAAGAAATCAAGTAATTTTGGCTGAGGAGGAGGTGAACAATGACACAGATCCTACTATTGATTCATAGAGGACCCAGAATACTTCTGAAACACTGTTTCATTGGGTACATATTTATCTTTTGCTTGTTACAGAGTAGTCTGTTTGCAGTGCATATTATGTCTATAGAAGGATCCAGACACAGTGGTTCAGCTGTAGCTAGGATCAGTGGGCTCTCAAGCAAGTTTGTCATCCTACATCCATTTATTGTTATCACTTATTACTGAATGTACATCACAGATTAAAATCTGTGTTATTGGACATAAGAGCATATGCATACTTTGGTAACCTGGAAATTTCATATTACTGGACTGCCTGTGGTTACATATTTCTCCTATGACACATCCACAATGGAAAATATTAACCTGAGATTTTTCTAGCAGATTAAACAAATAGGAAGTAATTCTTCTGCATCCAAGTATTTGAGCAATTCTCCTTCTTCAGAATCTGATTCATTTTTTCAAACACTGAGCATCGAAGAATATCTCTCATTTCTTGGATAAAGATTGACCACTAAACATGACAATGTCTCTTGCATAACAAACTTCTCTAACAAGTTCATATTTCTTCTTAATATCATAAGATTTATTCATAGTTTAACAATCATTTTTCTCTTAATGTGAAGATTTTGAGGATTAGATACTACTGGAATTCCATTAATGTTTTGCTTTAACCTCAGGCTCTTTTTCACGTTCTTCAATATATGTGATAAAGTTTTTTTTTTAATATTTTAAAAATATTTTTTTTATTTTGCAATTACAGTTGACATGCAATATTATCTTAGTTTCAGGTGTGCAGCAAGTGGTTGGACATTTATATAACTTATAAAGTGATCACTCTGATATATCTAGTACCCATCTGACACCATATGTAGTTATTATAGTATTTAATTTTAATTTTAATTTTTAATTAAATTTATTGGAATGATATTGGTTAATGAAATTATATAGGTTTCAAGTGTACAATTCAATAACACATCATCTGTATATTGCATTGTGTGTTCACTCAGCACTAATGAAAATATGAAATATTGCCATGTGTGACAACATGGATGGTTCTTAAGATAATCATGCTAAATGAAATAAGTCAGACATAAAGTTTTTGAAATGCAGATTTGCTTCCACTAGATAGGTATTTTCATTTAGGAAGTCTCTGTCATGCACTTTCAGTGACATACTTTACACGATCCAAAGCCGGTTCCAAAGCTCATTGCATAGTGGTATAAAATAGGGGTCCAAAAAGAAAACTTAAGTGTGTTCATGAAATAAGATGAAAACCATATCTTTAATATCAATTTTATAGCACTGTACAGACCACCACCATGCTGGGCCTCATGAAGGCGCCACAGGCTCAGCCAGAGTGTGACACATGGGACTCTGCCAGCTGCGCACCTGCCTCCAGTGATTTCTTTTGACTGTGTCTGGTAAGCAGGTAATTGACTTCAAGCATCAGTGCTCCAGAAATGACAGACTGAAAATTTTTCCTATTACTTCTTCTGGGAAATTTCCTTTTGATATAACAATTTTGGGGTCATGCACATTGTTTCAAGCACATAACCTCGCACAGTAGGTTAAGTTCAAAATCTGCCTTTTCTCCCTTCCTCATTCTCCCACCACCACCCACCAGACTATTAACTACATGAAGGCAGGGATTGTGTCTATTTTGCTCATCGGTCTATTCTCAGCATTCATCAGTGGGTCTGGCAACTCATGGTTGTTCAACCGATATTAGTTGAATTAATGAATGAGGCCAGAGATGGTCTACCCCTGATTCCTGGTTTCTAAGCCATGTAATACCCAGAAGAGAAATCTTCTTTATTTGAACTGTGGTTCACTGGTCACTGGCCGTATTGTTTAAATAAGGTGGATCAAGCTGTACCAAAAGTATTTCACCTGGAAAAATAAGTTGACCTTACTTTGATAATCCCTTACTAGCCAATAAAGTGTCACTGGGATCTTAGAAAACAAAAATCCTATATAACTTTCAACATATTAAAAGTGATATACCCCTTAAACAACCACTGAGTGAAAGAATTACTCAAAAAAAAAAAAATTAGAATACACCTCCAGACAAATTAAAATGAAAACACACATACCGAAACTTATGGAATCCAGAAAAAGCAGTACTAATAGAGAAGTTCATAGCAATAAATACCTATATTTTAAAAAGAAAGGTCTCAAATAAACAACCTAATTTTATACCTCAAGGAACTAGAAAAAGAAGAAAGCTATTAGAAGGAGGGAAGAAAGATTGGAAAAAAATTTAAATGAAATAGAGAATAGAAAAACAGTTTTAAAAATCAGTGAAACTAAGAGTTGGCTTTTTGAAAAGATAAGCAAAATTGACAAGCCCTTAGGCTGGCTTAAAAAACAGAGAGAAGGACACAGATAAATAAAATCGGAAATGGAAGAAAAGACATTACAACTGGTGTCACGGAAACAAAAAGGAGCATAAGACACTACTATTGACAATTATATACCAACAAATTGAACAACCTAAGAGATATGAGCAAAATTCCTAAAACATACATATAATCTACCTCTTGGTAGATTAAATCATGCACAAATAGGAACTCTGAATAGATGTATAACTAGTATGGAGATTGAATCAAAAACCTTCCAACAAACAAAAGCCCAGATAGCTTCACAGTTGAGTTCTACCAGACATTTAAAGAATTAATGTCAGTCCTTCTCAAACTCTTCCAAAAAATTAAATAAGAGGGAATGCTTTCATACTCATTTTATGAGGCCAACATTACCCTCATATCAAAGCCAGACAAAAGCAGCACATGAAAGAAAACTACAGACCAATATCCTTGATAAATATAGATGCAAAAATCCTCAACAAAATTCTAGTAAACCAAATCCAACACATATTAAAAGGATTATATACACCATGACCAAGTGAGATTTATTTCTGGGATGTAAATATGATTCAATACATGAAAATCACATGATCACCTCAACAGATGCAGAAAAAACATTTGATAAAACTCAATACCCTTTCATGGTAAGAAAAAAAAAAAACAACCAATCAAACAAACAAACAAAAAACATTTTAAAAACTGGATGTGGAAGGAAAGTACCTCAACATAATAAATATCATATAAGACAAGTCCACAGCTAACATCTACTCAATGGTGAAAAATCAAAAGCTTTACTTCTAAAATTAGGAACTTCTAAAATCAAGGATACCCACTCTTGCCTCTCCTATTCAACATAATACTGGAAGTCCTAGCCAGAGCAATTAGGCAAGAAAAATAAATAAAGATATACAAATCAGAGAGGACAAAGTTAAATTGTCTGTCTTTGCAGATAATGTGATCTTATATATAGAAAACCCTAAAGGTTTCATGAAATATGTTAGAATGAATAAACAAGTTTAGTAAAGTTGCCAAATATAAAGTCAACATAAAAAATCAGTTGCATTTCTATACAATAAAAACAAACTATGAAAAAAATTAGGAAAACAATCCCATTTACAACAGCACCAAAAAAAATAAACTAAAACTACTTAGGAATAAACTTAACTAAGGAGGTGAAAAATTTGTATACTGAGAACAACAATACATTGATGAAAGAAATTAAGAAACAAATGGAAAGACATCCTGTGTTCATGGATTATAAGAATCAATATTGTTAAAATGTCCATATTACCAAAGTGATTTTCAGTTTCAATGAAATCTCCATCAAAATTCCAAAGGTTTTTTTTTTTAATAAAAATAGGAAAAATAATTCTAAAATTCATTCATATGGAACCAGAAAAGACCATGAATACCCATATCAATCTTGAGAAAGAAAAACGAAGCTGGAGATATCACACTTGCCTATTTCAAAATATATTACAAAACCTCAGTAATCAAAACAGTATGGATCTGGCATAAAACCAGATAGACAAATGAAAGATAAAAGAAAGCCCAGAAATATTTCCATGTATATATGATTAACTGATCTTTGGCAAGGGTGCTAACAATAAACAATGGGGAAAGGATAATGGATTACAGACTTAAATGTAAGACCCAAAACTAAAAAATTTCTTGAAGAAAACATATGAGAAAATCTTCATGACATTGGTTTTTCCAACGATTTCATGAATATAACAACAAAGCACAGACAACAAAATAAAAAATAAACAAGAGGGATTCCATTAAACTAAAAAGCTTTTGCACAGCCAAAGAAACAATAATCAGTGAAAAGCCAACCTATGGAATGGGAAAAACATTTCCAAACTGTATATCTGATACAGGGTTAATCTCTAAGATATATAAGAAATCCTTATAAATGAATAGAAAAAAAGAACACACAGGTTAAATAAATAAATATATGTGTGTGTGTGTGTGTGTGTGTGTGTGTGTCTCATTGTTAAAGTGTGCAGCTGAAACATTGGATTTTGTTAACCAATGTCACCATAAAAAATAAATAACTAATTAAAAATTTAAAAAAGAACAAACTAATATTCCAATTAAAAATGGGCTAAAGACTTGAATAAACATTTCTGTAAAGAACATACAAATGGCCAACAGGTATGTGAAAAATTCTGAACCTCACTAATCATCAGAAGAATAAAAATCAAAACCACAATAATACATCACATCACACCTGTCAGGGTGGCTCTTATCAAAACAAACAAACAAACTAACTAAAACAATGTACCTTTTGCTAAGCTGTCCCAAGCCCAGTAACAGTGGTAGCTAGCCTCAGTTCACCTTGTGGCCTCTCCCACATGCCTCCAGATCCAGCAAAGGCAGAGCATTCTGTAGCTCCTACCAGGTATCCCAGGGTGGTCACAGGTAGCGGCTGAACTTGGCCTGCACAGATGTCCCTCCCAAGGGGCCCCAGAACCAAAATACCCAGAGGCTGACGTCAGATCATAACAGAGCACCACCTGATTAGCCCCACAAGTGGGACACCCAAAGGGTGGTCTTAACAGGCACACAAGCCCACTGGGGTGAATTCTACGCTATGGGGTCAGCATGGGCATGGCCAGTCTTCACAACCAGTCAGCCTGAGAGTCAGTCTCACCCACTGATGTGCCAACAGCAATCAAGGTTTAACAACGATAGGAGAGCCCATACAAATGACAAAAGGTGCACTCTTGGAGCTTCTGGTGCAGGTGATCAAGGAGACTATGCCATTGAACACCTACTGTATAAGGTCACCTGGCCAAGGCTGGGAGACATAACAAACCTACCTAATACACAGAAACAAACACAGAGAGAGAATTAATATGAGAAAACAAAGAAACACGTCGCAAATAAAACAAAAGGAGAAAATCGCAAAAGAACTAAATGAAATGGAAGCAAGCTACCTACCAGAAACAAAGTTCAAAACACTAGTAATAAGGATGCTTAATGAACTTAGGGGAAGAATAGATGATCTTAATGAGGGCTTCAACAGAAAGATAGTAAGCTTTTAGAAAAGGACACGGAAACCATAAAAAATAACCAGTCAGAAATGAAGGAATCAATAACTGAAGTAAAGAATACACTGGAAAGAATCAATATCAGATTAGATGAAGCAGAGGATCGAATCAGCAATTTTAAATACAAAATAACAGAAAACACCCAATTGGAACAGCTCCGCCACCACCATCAACAACAAAGAATAAAAAAAAAAACGAGTATTGTTAAAGTGTACAGCTGAAACTTATTGGATTTCGTTAACCAATGTCACCATAAAGCAATAAAATAAATAAATAAACATAAAAAAGAAATAATAAATAAAATAAATAAAAAATAATAAAAACTAAATAGTAAATAAATAAAGAAAAAAATGAGTAAAGTTTAAGAGACATCTGAAACAACAGCAAGCGTGCTGACATTCACATTATAGTGGTAGCAGAAGGAGAAGAGACCAAGGGATTGAGAACCTATTTGAAGAAATAATGACAGAAATCTTCCCTAACCTGGTGAAGGAAATAGACATATAAGTTCAGGAAGGGCAAAGAGTCTCAAACTAGATGAATCCAAAGAGGCCCACATGAAGACACATCATAATCAAAATGGCAAAGTTTAAAGACAAAGAGAGAATCCTAATAGCAGCAAGAGAAAGGCAGCTAGTTACTTACGAGGGTACCCCCATAAAAATGCCTGCTGATTTTTCAACAGAAACTTTGCAGGCCAGAAGGGATTGGCATGAAATATTCAAAGTGATGAAAAGCAAGGACCTACAACCAAGATTACTCTACCAAACAAAGCTATCATTTAGAATCAAAGGATAAAAAGCTTCCCAGACAAGAAAAAGCTAAGGAGTTTATCACCACCAAACCAGTATTACAAGGAATGTTAAAGGGGCCTTTTTAGGAAGAAGAAAAAATAAAAATATGAATAATAAGTTGGCAATAACTACATATCTAGCAACAATTACTTTAAGTGTAAATGATTAAATGCTCCAGTCAAGAGATAGAGTGGCTGAATGGATAAGAATACAAGACCCTTACACATGCTGCCTACAAGAGACTCACTTGAGATTGAAAGACACACACAGACTGAAAGTAAAGGGTTGGTAAAAGATATTTCATGAAAATGGAAATGAAAATTAAAAAAAAATGGTGGTGTAGCAGTCCTTACACCAGAGAAAATAGAGTTTAAAACAGTTACTTTCATGAGTACTCCCATAAGACTGTCAGCTGACTTCTCAACAGAAGTTTTACAGGCCAGAAGGGATTGGCATGAAATAGTCAAAGTGATGAAAAACAAAGGCCCACAACCAAAATTACTCTGCCCAGCAAAGCTGACAGTTAAAATTGAAAAACATATAAAGAGCTTCCCAGAGAGAAAAAAGACAAAGGAATTCATCACCAATAAACCAATATTACAGGAACTGCTAAAAGAACTTCTTCAAGAAGAAGAAAGGGAAAAACATAAATATGAATAATAAAAGAACTTCTTCAAGAAGAAGAAAGGGAAAAACATGAATATGAATAATAAAATGGCAATAACTATGTACCTATCAATAATCACTTTAAATGTAAATGGATTAAATGCTACAAGCAAAAGATATAGGGTACACGAAAGGATAAGAAAACAAGACCCATACATATGCTGTCTACAAGAGACCCACTTCAGATCAAAAGACACATGCAGACTGCAAGTAAAGGGATACAAAGTGATATTTCATGCAAATAGAAATGAAAAAAAGCTGGGGTAGCAATATTTATATCATACAAAATAGACTTTAAAGCAAAGACTTTAATAAGAGACAAAGAAGGATATTACATAATGATAAAGGGATCAATCAAACAAGAGGACACACCCTGGTAAACAGATATGCACCCAACATAGGAGCACCTACATAAATAAAGCAAATATTGACCAAAATAAAGGGAGAGATTGACAGTAATGCACTCATAGTAGGAGACTTTAATACCCCATTGACACCAATGGACAGATTTTCCAGACATAAAATCAACGTGGAAACAGCAACCTTAAATGACACACAAGACCAGATGGATTTAATTGATATTTTTATAGCATTTCACCCCAAAGCAACAGAATATACATTTTTGTCAAGTGCACATGGAACATTTTCCAAGGTACGCCACATGTTAGGCTACAAAAAGTCGCAATAAATTTAAGAAGATTGAAATCATATCAAGAGACTTCTCTAATGACAATAAAATGAAACTAGAAATCAATTACAAGGGAAAAACAAAAAAACACACGAACACATGGAAGCTAAATAACATGCTACTAAACAATGAGTGGGTTAGCAATGAGATCAAGGAATAAATTAAAATATACCTAGAGACAAATGAAAATGAAAACACAACAACTCAAAATCTATGGGACACAGCAAAAGCAGTCCTGAGAGGGAAATTCATAGCAATACAGGCCTACCTCAAGAAACAAGGAAATTCTGAAATGAACAATCTAATCTTACACTTAAAAGAACTAGAAAAAGAACAGAGCCCAAAGTGAGTAGAAGGAAGGAAATAACAAGGATCAGAGAAGAAATAAAATAGAGTCTAGAAAAACATTACAGATCAATGAAACCAAAAGTGGGTTCTTTGAAAGGATCAACAAAATTGCTAAACCTTTAACCAGACTCATCAAGAAAAAAAGAGAGAGGACCCAAATAAATAAAATCAGAAATGAAAGAGGAGAAAGGACAACTGACTCCACAGAAATACAAAATATTATAAGAAAATACTATGAGCAATTGTATGCCAACAAATTGGACATTCTGGAAGAAATGGATAGATTCCTAGAAACAATCTCCCAAAACTAAATCAAGAAGAAACAGAAAATTCGAACTGACCAATTACTACTAACGAAATCTAATTAGTCATCAAAAAACTCTCAGCAAACAAAAGTCCTGGACTGGATGGCTTCACAGGTGAATTTTACCAAACAGTCAAAGAAGAATTAACACCTAGTCTTCTCAAACTATTCTAAGAAACTCCAGAGGAGGGAAGGCTCCCTAGTCTTTTCACGATGGCACCATTACCTCGATTCCAAAACCAGACAAAGACAGTACAAAAAAAGAAAACTATAGGTCGATATCCATGATGAACAAAGATGCAAAAATCCTCAACAAAATATGAGGAAACCAAATTCTACAATACATTAAAAAGATCATGCACCATGATCAAGTGGGATTAATTCTTGGGATACAATGTTGGTTCAATATCCACAAATCAATTATTGTGATATACCATATTAATAAAATGAAGTATAAGAATTATATGATCATATCAATACATGCAAAAAAAAAGCATTTGACAAAATCCAACATCCATTTATGATAAAAACTCTCAGCAAAGTGAGAATAGAGGGAACATACCTCAACATAATAAAGGTCATATATGACAAACCTACAGCTAACATCATACTCAATGGGAAAAGCTAAATGTCTTTTCATTAAGATCAGGAAGAAGACAAGGATGTTCACTTTCACCACTTTTATTTGACATAGTATTGGAAGTCCTAGCCACAGCAGCCAGACTAAATAAAGAAATAAAAGGCATCCAAATTAGAAAGGAAGAAATAAAACTGTCATTATTTGCCAATGACTATATACAGAGAACCCTAAAGATTCCACACACACGAAAAAATTTAGAACTGATAAATTAATTCAGTAAAGTAGCAGGATAAAATTAATATTTAGAAATCAGTTGCAATTTTATGCACCAATGATGAACTATCAGAAAGAGAAATTAAGAAAAAATTCCATTTACAATTGCTTCAAAACGAGTAAAATACCTAGGAATAAATTTAACCAAGGAGGTAAAAGACTTGGCCTGGGAAAATTATGTCATTGAGGAAAGAAATTAAAGAAGATTCAAATAAATGGAAGCATATACCGTGCTCATGAATAAGAAGAGGTAACATCATCCATCCTGCCCAAAGCAATCTATAGATTTGATGCAATTCCTATCAAATTCCAATGTCATTTTTCACAGAACTAGAACAAATAATCCAAAACCTTAAATAGAATCATAAAAGACTCCCAATAGCCAAAACAATCTTAAGAAAGAAAACCAAAGTTGGAGATATCACACTACCTGATATCGAACTATAGTACAAGGCTATAGTAATCAAAACAGCATGGTACTGGCATAAAAACAGGCACATAGATCAATAGAACAGAATAGAGAGCCCAGAAATAAACCCACGCCTATACGGTCAATTAATATATGACAAGAATGCAGGAATATTCAATGGGGTAAAGACGATCTCTTCAATAAATGGCATTGGGGAAACTGGGTAGACACATGCAAAAAAAAAATGAAACTGGACCACCTCCTTACACCATATACAAGAATAAACTCAAAATGGATTAAAGACTTAGATGTAAGACCTGAAACCATAAACCTCGTAGAAGAAAACATAGGCAGTAAACTTGCTGGCTTTGCCCTTAATAATATTCTTCCTGATATGTCTTCTAAGACAAGGGAAACAAATGAAAAAATAAAGAAGTGGGACTACATTAAACTAAAAAGGTTTTGCACAACAAAGGAAACCATCAACAAAGCAAAAAGACAACCTACTGAATGGAAGAAGATATTTGCCTATGATACATCTGATAAGAAATTAATATCCAAAATTTATAAAGAACTCATACAACTAAACACACAAAAAAAATCCTATTAAGAAATGAGTAGAAGACCTAAATAGGCATGTCTCCGAAGAGGACATTCAGATGACCAATAAACATATGAAAAGATGCTCAATATCACTAATCATCAGAGAAATACAAATTAAAACCACAGTGAGATATCACCTCACACCTGTCAGAATGCCTATCATCAATAAATCAAAAAACATGTGGATGAAAGAGAACCCTTGTGCACTCTTGGTGGGATTGCAAATTGGTGCAGCCACTATGCCACTATAGAAAACAGTTTGAAGATTTCTAAAAATATTAAAAATAGACTGCTTTATGGCTCAACAGTTGCATTTCTGAGTATTTATCCAAGAATTCCAAAACACTATTTCAAAAAGACAAATGCAGTCCTGTGTTCACAGCAGCTCTACTTACAATAGCCAAGATATGGAAGCAACCTAAGGACCCATCAATAGATGATTGGATAAAGAAGATGTAGTACTTATGTACAATGGAATATTACTCTGCCATAAAAAGTAAAATCTTACTATTTGCAATGACATGGATAAACCTGTAGGGTATTATGCTAAGTGAAACAAATCAGACAGAGAAAGACAAATACCATACGATTTCAATTTTATGTGGAATCTAAAGAATAAACGAACAAACAAAATGAAAACAGACTCATAGATACACAGAACAAACTAGTGATTGTCAGCTGGGAGGGTAATTAGGGGCCGAGTGAAATAGGTGAAGGGATTAAGAAGTAAAAATTGGTATTTAAAAAATGGTCTTGGGGATTGAAACAGCATAGGGAATATAGTCGATGATATTATAATAACTATGTATAGTGCCAGGCGGGTATTAGACTAATCAGGGAGATCGCTTCATAAATTATATAAATGTCTAGTCACTATGCTATATGCTTGAATATAATATAAAATAATATTGAAACTGAACTCTAATTGAAAATAACAATTTTAAAAAACAACAATAGACAAGTATTGGCAAGAGTATGGAGAAAATGGAAGTCGGGTACACTGTTGCTGAGAATGCAAAATGGTGCAGCCACCACAGTATGGATGTTTCTTTAAAAAATTTAAATCATTTCTTCAATTACTAAATAAATAAATACATAAATAAATAAAAATTTAAAAATAAAAATAATTAAAAAATAAAATGGACTTACTGAAAAAAAATTAAAACATTAAAAATAGAACTACCATATCATCAAGCAATTACATTTTTGAGTATTTATCCAAAAACAATTGAAATCAGTAGCTTGAAGAGATATTAACACTCTTATGTTTATTGCAGCATTATTCACAATAACCAAAATGTGGAAACAACCTAAATGTCCATTGACAGATGAATGGATAAAGAAATGGGGGTATATACATAGAATAAAATACTATTCTGCTTTTTTAAAAAAAACAATTCTTCAATATTTGACAACATGGATGAACTTTGAGGACATTATACTAAGTGAAATGAGTCAGCCACAGAAAGACAAATACTGTATGATTGCACTTATTTAATGTATTTCAAAAGTGAAATTCATAGAATCAAAGTGTGAAATGAGTTTTCCAGGCACTCAGGGGAGGGGGAAATGGGGAGTTGCTAATCAATGGGCATAAAGTTTCAGTCAAGCAAGATGAATAAATTCTAGAGATCTACTGTACAACATTAGAACCATAGTCAACAATAATATATCGTACACTTAAAATTTGCTACAGGTAGAGCTCATGTCAAGTGTTTTCCCCACAATAAAATAAAATAAAAATAAATATTAAAAGGAATATTAAAAAGTTATATATTTCCTTCTGTGATAATGCTGGTAATAGTAATACTAATATTAGCTCTCATTTATCGAGTGCTTATTATATACCAAGCACCTTACTAAAAGCTTTGCATGCATTGCTTCATTTAACCTTAACAACAGCTTGAGCTCCTTACTCTCCAGGGCCTCAGTTTCTCCTGTAGGGTAGTAGGACACAACCCGGTAGTAGAAGCAGGGAGCTGAGTAGGCAGCAGCCAAGAACTGCAGCAGGAAGGCACCCTGGTCCCCAGGAGCTGCTGACTGATTCTGTTGTCTGGCTTTCGGTGCTGAATGTGGAGCATTAAAAATGCATCCCCAATCTATTCGATGCTGCCAAAAGGAAATATATTTATTTTCTACTTACCATATTGGAGTTGCTTTAAATATCATTCCTGTGAGAAATTATATTCCAAAGGGAAAGTATTAATAGAATAAATTTAGGAACTACCAGTTGAGCTGTTTTTACCTCTCTGGGAGGAGATAATTATACATTGACAGGTGGATGATTTCTCGAGGCCCACGGGCCTGGCTGGCAGATGCTGGGTAGATGGTTACCCTGTCTTCTCCCTCCCTCTTCAGGCTCTTTCCAGAGAGGAAGTGTGCTAGAGATGTCATGGAAACTTCCCTCTTGAACCTGCCTATGTTTGCCCACCTGAGCCTCGGAGGTATTTACCTTATTGAGAGCTGTTATGGTGCTATACACGAATGAAGCCCTCTTGTCTTTTACTTTCAGCATCTGATGAATTAGTTATTGAGGCACCATCCTTCGGTACTTCTAATTTGATTATTGTTCACTTTGATTTGCCTTTTTTTCCCCGAAGCTTTCTCATAATCCTTATAGGAACCAAAACAATGTATACAATTTGGCAGCTAAGAATTTGGGATTTAATAAGTCACCTGCACAACCCAGCATGTCTACAAATAGCCTTTGGAATTAGGTTCCTTAGCTTCATTTGGAACTTGGTGCAGCTGACCTGAATAATGAAATAAGGGGCCCAAAGTTATGAATCCCCTCTGAGCATTGCTTCATTAGAATCCCCTTGCAAAAAAGGAAATGAGACTCATCTCATCAGCTCGATTTTATGGCATCTGATTAGACCACTATTTTCTCAGCAGGTCCCTTTTCTTTAAACTGTTGACTATGGATGGACTGCTGAATAGAATGAACTTTGGACCACTAAATTGCAGCATTATGGTTATTTAGTGTAATTTATGAAAAACGGGATAAGCCATGATCACTTACTTCTTGTTGCTAATGATATCTCCATTTATCTGAACAGGTATGGGTTTGGAATATCCCTCCCACCCCAATACTCATCCTGAAACAATTCTCAATTAGAGACCCCAAAAATGTTATTCGGAAGTACAAACTCTACAAATGATAAATTAAAAATTAACAGAACCTGCACACGTTCTTATGAACATCTACCATTAGCAGCCTTTCAGGAAAGCTATGCATTTTAACTGTATTTACCTAATAAGTCCCTTCATTCAGTATTTGACTCATGAGTCAATGAATTTGGTAAAAGGCTAAATGGGCCTTCAGTGTAATATACTCCATTAGTGCATCATTGTTTCTCTGTTTTGAGATATGAGGGAAGGTGTTGAAATTATGTAGTATTTATTTCAAACAGTGTGATGATTAAAGTAGTACAACATGCTACTCTCTTCTGATTAGTGGGAAATCAACAGTCACAACTGCATTGCAAATGTAAAAGCCATCCTAAAACAATTGCTGCCTGAACTGATAATCTTCCAGAATATTGACTAGATGTGGTTCTCTCAAGCATGCAGTAACTAAGAGACCAGTGTGGTGGAGTAGTAAGCAAGGACATGTACTTTGGAGTGAGCCAGAGCTGGATTTGTATACTTGTTCTATCGATGATGGCTTGTGACTTTGGGTAAGCTTTTACTCTTCTTGAGCCTTAATTGCCTTATTTGGAAAATGGGCATGTGAACGCCAACTTCACTAGGTTATTTCAAAGGTTAAAGAAAAGAGTACATGTAAAGTGTCTAGCTCAGGGCTTGATTCACAGTGGACACTCAACTAATGTTAGTGTACTTCTCTTCTAGGGGAGCAAAGCCCAGTCTCACTTTACAGTATCTGTGGTCATCATAGGAAATCCCAAAAATATTCTCCAATAAAAATAGTTTTACTCAACCTTCAGTTTAGAAATTAATACTAGTTAGAATATCTAGGAGGTGGATGCCATAGAGGGGATGCCTGACAAACTCAGACATCCCAGAGTCTAAACTAAAAAGGAATTTCTTCTCTGGCATAGCTTTTTTCAGTAATGGTCTACACTGGGATATCAGTCCACCATCTTTAGTTCAAAGTGAAAATGACATAGGCCTGTTGAAATAAATAACATCACCCTTTACCACAGGTTCATTTTGAAAGAATGTCAAAGTTTGCTTGTCTTTTTTTGGGCTGACCCACATAACCCCAGCACTGGTGAATATTCAATATACCTTCGTGTTTTCACACTACAAGCACTAAAAAGTGCTCAACATTTTTTCTTGTTTTTTTTTTTTTTACAGGGATACCTGTAATTCTGCGGGTGCTCGTGTACTGAAAACTGTGTCTTTAATAGAGAAGGAGAAGGGAGGTACATGAAAGAATGAGCACGGGAGAAGAAGCATTTTACACTTTATCAATTCCTGAACACTGGCACTCTATCAAGATTCTTAACCACAGACATGTTCCTTTAAAATTGTGTGTTTGAAGTTAAGTTGGTTACAATTATACTCATCCTGCAATGATTAGTCCAATTCTCAGCATAGCCCTCTGAAACAGTTTTACTTTCTCCGTCTAGATTCTATCTTTGCCCTTAACTCTTCAGTAGCTGCCAAGAAAGAAAATCCCTTCCAAAAGCTTTCTGTGGCAACAACTGGACCATACTGAAAGTTGAGTACCACAGTTTTCATCTAGCTTAGCTGGTAATCATTGGTGGGATCTTCCATTTCTCTGGGTTTGTGTTTATATTGGGGGGACTTCTGGTACAGTGACCCTGTCAGTTTCTCCATACTCCATCTGGTAGGTGCAATGCGAGCAAAGAACTAGGCATGCTCAGTGCAGTCTTTCTCTTCACTGCTCTCCTGCCCAGAGAATACTTTCTGTCATGCATACTAGGTAGGCTCTGCACCAAAGGTTCAGCAGTGAACAAGACCTGGGCCTTTCCTTCCAGGAGCTGATACCATTTAGTGAGGGGACAGGCAAGTAAATAAACAAAAAAAAAATGCCATAAAAAGAAGGCAATAATCCCAGTGGTAGAGGAACACTCTGGGAGCATAGAGGAGGTACATACAACCAACTATCAACTGCATCAAGTGTCAAGGGTTAGGAAGTTTATAAATGTAAGACCTGAAACCATAAAATTCCTAGAAGAAAATATAGGCAGTAAACTCTCTAACATTGCTCTGGGTAATATTTTTTTTCTGATGTATCTTCTCAAGCAAGAGAAACAAAAGAAAAAATAAACAAATGAGACTACATTAAACTAAAAAAGTTTTTGCACAGCAAAGGAAACCATCAACAAAGTGAAAAGACAACCGACTGAATGAGAGAAGATATTTGCCTATGATACATCTGATAAGGGGATAATATCCAAAATTTATAAAGAGCTCATACAACTAAACACCAAAAATAAAACCAATCTAATTAAAAAATAGGCAGAGGACCTGAATAGGCATGTATCCAAAGAGGACATTCAGATGGCCAATAGACATATGAAATGATGCTCAACATCAGCAATCATCAGAGAAATGCAGATTAAAAACAAAATGAGATATCACCTTACACCTGTCAGAATGGCTATAATAAATCAACGAACAACAAGTGTTGGTAATGATGTGGAGAAAAAAATAACCCTCGTGCGCCCTTGGTGGGACTGCAAATTGGTGCAATATGACCTATGTTTTAGCTTGTTGCTCTCGTAGATTTCCCAGACTCCTCTTACTTGTTCATTGTCGAAATCTCCACTGTTTTCTGGAGCACCCTTTGGTGTGAATGTCCACATACTCTTTCATAAGGTCAGTTCCTTTGGGAAGCACTTCAGAGCTTTCTGTCCTTTTGGACTGACTTGCCCTGAGCCAATGCTTTGAGCATTAGATGGGTATGTGAGCCTCTAGTGTCCTCAGTTTACCTCTTCCAGTGTAGAACTTCTGCCTTACAAGCTAGTAGAGAGAGAGGGTGATTAAGACTCCAGTATTTTCTCCAAAATATATAAAGAACTCATATAACTCAATAGCAAAAAATGATCTAATTTTTAAAATTGGGCAGAAGATCCTGAAACATTTTTCCCAAGACACACAGATGGCCAACAGTTACAATGAAAAGGTGCTCGACATCCCTAATCACCAAGGAGATGCAAATAAAAACCACAGACGAGATATCACCTCACATCTGTTAGAATGGTCATAATCAGAAATACAAGAAATAATGAATGTTGGCGAAGATATGGAGAAAAGGGAACCCTGCTGTATTGCTGGTGGGAATGTAAATTGGTATAAGCCACTATGGAAAATAGCATGGAAGTTCATCAAAAAATTAAAAGTAGAACTACCATATGATTCAAAAATTTTGTTTCTGAATATTTATCCAGTGGAAACAAAAACACTAACTTGAAAAGATATATGCACTCTGATGTTCATTGCAGCGTATTTTTTTTTCATATGGAAACAACCTAAGTGTTGATTGATGGATTGATGGATAAAGAAAAATGTCAATAATAATACTGTCAATACCACACACACACACATACACACTGGAATACATAGGGCACAAAAAAAAAGAAGGAAATTCAAGCCATTTGGGACAAATACAAGCAGACTTTGAGGGCATTATGCTAAGTGAAACAAGTCAGACAGAGAAATGCAAATGCCACATGATCTCACTTATATGAGGAATCTAAAAAAAATCTCATAGATACAGAAAACAGTTAGGTGGTTGCCAGAGCTAGGGGCAGAGGGTAGACAAAATGGGCCAAGGGGGTCCAAAGAAACAAACTTCCAGTTATAAAATAAATAAGTCATGGAGACGTAACTATGGTGACTATAGTTAACAATACTGTATTGCATCTCTGAAAGTTGCTGAGAGAGTAGATCCTAAAAGCTCTCATCACAATAAAAATATTTGTAATTATGTGCAGTGATGGATGTTAATTAGACTTATTGTGGTGATCATTTCACAATATATACAAATATCAATTCTTTGTGATATTTAGATGTTGTACATCTTAAATTAATATAATAGATGTCATTTCTTAAATAAATTTTTAAAAATTAAGAATAAAAAATTTTCAAAAATTAAGAATAAAAAATAAATAAATTTTTTAAAAAGAGAAAAAATGGAGAAAGTACATGAGAACATGGCTTTTCATGGTTAGTGAAAAACACAAAATATGATCTTACAGATGACCAAGTTCAAACCTGCATGATCACCTTTATGCACCAAAGCATAAATAATAATTGGATTCTAAAGTACTTTAGAATAATTTTGCACCTTTAAAACTATAATCCTTTCCAGAGATACTAACAATGTAATGTTCACAAATGTAGTAAAATCAACCAAGTTCAATAAATTTAACAGGACACTTCTGATCCATTCTAAATCAACTTGTGCCTGAGGAAGGAGACAGTCAGGTAGAAGGAAAATGGTGACCTTCTTGTTTACTGACTTATGATTATGATCAAGTTATTTAATGACTCTGGACCTCGGCTACCTCATCTATATGTTGTCTGTATCAATTGAAAGAATTTGCAAGAAAATGCTTAGTAGTATTTCATGAGAAATAAGACCTAGAAAGCTAGGGGAAGTTTCAGATGTCTTGAAATGGGCTTATTTTATGGAGATGATACACTGCTCCCTCTGGGGAAAAAAAAAAGAAGGCTGCTTTTTGCCTAAAGAAACTGAGTTTAACTATATGAAAAACTTCAAGACATAAGGAATTCAATAACATTACTTTTAATTGAAATGTGGCTAATAATTCCAAACTAAGATGTATCCTTTCTAAAACTCAACAAAAAAGCAATGTTGCATGTTTTAGCCGCAATATGCATGAACTCACGCCTGACCGCTTGGCTTCAGATACTGGATCAGCCACTTTCTAGCTGTTAGAGCCTGGGCAAATCCCATAACTTCTTCATGCCTCAGCAAAATGAGGATAATACCTTATGAGTTGTCGTGAGGCATTAATGAATTAAAGGATGTAAAGATACATAGAACAGTGCCTGGCATAGCGTAAGCACTCTATAAATGAGAATGATGAAAAAGATGATGTCAGCTTGGAGATTTGTCCTTTTTGAAAGTTCTAGTCTTGCCCCAAATTAATTCTTTCAGATTTCCTTAAAAAAATAGCCTTTCTTTCCTCAGAGAGGCATTGTGGAAAAATTGGAGAAAATGTCTCCAAGCAAAGCCATTGGTCATCACGACCAATATGAGAAAAGGCAAATCCGTTGTTCTGGGCATCAAGTTCCTGGAAATGTTGAAACTGACAGCATGTCTGATCAAGTGATGCCATTCAAGATATTTAGCCAAGGGTGATGCTCTAGGATGAAATTAAAAGGAAAATGACAAATAAACTGTGGCAACTAATCAATACATGGCCCAGTATGGAAGCTAACAGTTCATTTCAAGAGCAGGATGTGGCTTTTGCAGAGCCCACCTTTTTGTGCTAAGAATTGGGTTTTGTTATAATCATATTGAGAATTGCTGAATTTAGTGCCCTGAAATCATTAACAATGTACTATGAATATTTCTTTTGTGTTCCTTAATAGTAGTTGGAAAATGAGTGAATATATAGATAGATGAATAGATAATAGATTATATAGATGATAGATAGATACAGATAGATAGATGATTGATAGATAGATGATATAGATAGATAGATTAGATAGATAGATAGATAGATAGATAGATAGATAGATAGATAGATAGAGATATACAGTTGTTATTAAAGTCATCTTATTTCAATAGTGCAGTATAAGAAATTCATTTGAAATTACATTGAAACTTTAAAACAAGGACAGAGAGACAGAAAGACATTGTCAGGGCTCTATGTGGATTCCAGATTAAACATAAAAACAGAAATATGCCTTTATCTTCTGATTTATCTACCTGATAATAATTGTTACTTTATTTCAGAAATTGTTCTTAGGACCTCAGCCTGGTCTCCTCTTACAAGCATTAACAACCTCTTTGGCATAGAATCCCCACATTTTCATCTTCTGCTTGAAGACTGATTTAGTGGCATCAGTAATCTGTACAAGGGATTGATAACTGCCATCCAGAATGAATGAATGTGGGTCAGACCACTAGTCCCTTCAACAGGCACCTGTAGGCTAAGGGTTGGGGGCATTGAGCACAGCACTGGAGGGGATGAGGCACTAGCTCAGGGGTTGCCAAATCTGGCCCACTGCCTGGTTTTGTAATTGAAGTTTTATTGGCACACAGCCATGCCCATTCATTACATATTTCTCATGACTGTTTTCACACTGCAATGGCAGAGTTGCAAAAGAGACCATATGGTCCACAAAGCCTAGAATAGTTACCTAGCCCTTTACAGAAAAAGTTTGCCAACCCTTGTGCTAGATGGTTGTTTGCAATTTAAAACGTTCTAACATGCTTAAAGTTTCTGGGTAGGAATCTAAAACAAAGTCAGACATATTTGCTGCCTTGATTCTTTTGCTTATAGTCAACTCTGGGCAGATCTGGCATAAACTAATAAAAGGGAATTTCTTGAAAGCAGCCTGAGAGTGCATCCCTCTGAGCGTTTGCTTCTGTGGTCCCTCTACATAGAATGGCCACCCCCATTCCACCTCTTCTCTTCTTTCCTTCTCATCTTCTGTTAGGCCTTCAGGATTCTACCCAAATCAAGCCTCCTATGTGAAGCCTCCCCTCACCCCAAACCCAGGGCAAAAGGAAGCATTCTCTCCTCAAGTTTCCAGAGCTCATGTCCAGAAGCCTGTCAAGGCTGGCTCACATGGAATTGGTTGTCCCATCTACTCCACTATTAACTCCATAGGGGCAGCAGTAGTGTTGTATTTTTCTCCATAACCCAGCCTTATCGTCATTTGTTAAATTTAGGCTCATATTTTCCTTAAGTGGTTAGCACATTGTCCCCACACAGCACACCTATCACTTGCCTCTCTATTTTCATTCTTACCCTCTCCAATCTGTAGCTAGAGAGGACTCCTCATAGGGTAATTCTGTCATGTCACTCCTCCGCTCAAAACTCTACACTGGTTTAGACTTGGAATAAAATAAAAAAGCTGACCATAGCCTGCAGGGCCTCGCATGACCTAATTTCTTGCCTGCATCTCCACCAGCATCTCTTTCTTATTGCTCTTCTCCTTGCAAACTGCATTCCAGAGACACTGGTCTCCTTGCTATTCCTCAAACATGCCAACCATACTCCTGCCTCAGGTTCTTTGCATTGACTGGTCCATCTTTCTAGAATAATCTTCTCCTGGATATCTAACTCCCTTAATTCATTCAGGTCACTGCTTTGATATTACTTCCTCATAGAAGCCTTCCTTCTTCGAAGAAACAAAATAACCCCTTTGTCATTTTCTGTCCCCTTAAAGAGCTTTATAGCACTTAGCACTTTCTGATATTACATAACATATCTTCTTATGTGTTTATTACTTGCCTTAGCAGATTAAAGGCTATAAGTAGGGGCACTGTATTGTTTACTCTCTATCTCCAGTGTTTGGAATAGTAGGTGCCCAATAATCACCCATAAGACACAAGTGAGTGGAAGTCTATCTGTCTATTGATTCTGGTACCAGTGCCATAGTGTTTTAATTATTTCTGTGTAGTAATGTGTGCTAATAACACTCTTTAATGAATAAAAAAAATGATAGGGAAAGCATGGGTTTTAGAAACAGACATCTTAGTTCAGATTCTAGCTCTACCAAGTAGTAGTTGCATGACCTCTCTAGGCCTTAATTTCCTTTGACTTAATAAGAGGATAATTATATCCATGGCACAGGGTTGTTGTAAGGAATAAATGAAATAATACATGTATTGTGCCATTTTTTAGAAAGCAGGCTACAAAATATTGTGAATGATATAATCCTATTTTTGCAAATATGTGTTTGTGTTTAGAAAAATATCTGTAGGAGTATAGCCCAAAATGTTGAGAATGGTCATGGGTGGTGGGCTTAGGAGTGATTTTTTTTCTTCTTTATACTTCTGTAGTTTTTCGTTTGTTTATACAACTAAGTTTATTGTCAGAGGGAAGAAACAATTTTAATTTTGAAAAAAAAAACTAAGATGAAAACAACACCATACCCCTCCCACCAAACCATGCTGCCCATCTACTTTTGTACTCAGGCGGGAATAGAATCTTGATGAGTGGGTTAGCAGGGGAGGGTGGGCAATAACTATGAGAACAGAATTGGAGTAGAACTAAATTTATTATTTTTTGTACACCATTC
>NW_024340698.1:2064245-2089329 GCF_902729225.1 Pteropus medius | reverse complement strand
TACCCTGCCCGGCTCGCATCTCTCCAGAACAATAGAAGCCTGGAACTGCTTATCAAGTGGATTTTATTATTGTGGATATCGTTAACCACAAAACGGAGGGTGTGGAGGGGGAGGATTGCTATGTTCCCCTCTTGTGGTATTAAATGTTTTGAGTTATGATAAAGAGGTTATCAGAGTAAGTAAGAATCTCTCACCCCTTTCCTCCTTTCCATAACAGAATATTGAGCCCTGCAGTGTGCTAGGCTCCAGAGGTACAGAGATGAACACACCCCATGCTCTGCTCCAGAGGAATAGATGAGTGGTGAAACAAGACATGTGCCAGGCAGTTAGAGTTCCCTGTGGTCAGGGGGTACCCCAAAAGGAACATATCAGGATATGAGTAACTCTACTTCCCACTGGAGGCACGAGCTGGTTCCTGAAGAAGGTCAAAGAGTTTACTCAGGGCAAAGGCCTTGAAATAGGTAGCCAGCAAGAGACAATCGTACCATGGCAACCTGGACATGTCCAGGCACCAGGAGGGGCATAGTCAGTGCAAGGCAGTGAGCCAGATGAGTGTCCTTTTTGAGGCCTAGAATAGTTAGGGATAATTTTCTTAACTAGGGGCATTCAAGGCTCTACTGACACTTTTTCCCCACATCTCACACCTGTCTCTCTTTCCAATCTCACTACTGCATTTGGCCTCCTTCTCTAGCCCTATCTTACTCTCTACCCACTTCACTACACATGCCCTGTGTTTTCCTGCCTCTGTGCCTCTCCAGGTATAGTTCCATCACCCAGAGTGCTCTTCCCCATATCTGCCTTTGGCATAGTTAAACCAATTGGTTAAGGTCAAATCCTTCCTCCAATAAACTTGATCCCTGGGGCATATCTACCATCTCCACTTCCATGCCTCCAGATAGAATTAATCCCTCCTTCTGCTTTATGCCCAGGATGCTGACTACCACTATTAAGAATGTGACACAACCTTCCTTGTATAGTCCAATGGTTAAGAACACAAACTTGGAGTTAGGAGACCAGACTTAGGAACACTTAATACCTGTGTGACCTTAAGTAAATCCACTAACCCTTTGAGCGTTTAGTTTCATCATCTGCATATTAGAAATAATACTAATATCTACTTCCTAGTGTTATTTTTAGAATTATATGAGATAATACATGCAAAGCAGTGTGCCTGACACATAATAAGCACTCAATAAATTATAGCTATTTTTATAATATGTCCACACCCTAAATTGTGAGCTACTAGAGGTCAGGGACTGTTGTTAATCTTTGTATTGTACCTCTTCAGTTTAGTGACTAGCACGAGGTATGTACTCAATAAAGTTTGATCAGACCTTCTTGATTCATTGCCTTGAAGATACTGGGGCAGTTCTGGGTACTCCAAAGTTCAGGTGGCTGATCTAAGATGTAGCATAATCCTAAGAGCATAAAATCCATATAATGCCTACACTTACCAAACAGTCTCTCAAGTTGGGGGCCCCTCTTGAGGTTTGAGCTGGGGTGGGAGTATGTTCGAAAGAAGCTTTTTTCCCAGGCCACTAGTAGAATACTTGGGATTAAACTAAAATTAAACTAGTGGAATTAATGGAATACTTGGGATGTGAGATCATACAACCCCCTAGAGCAGTCATGTGAAGCACCCATGAACAGGTTAAAGGAACACTCCAGACATCCCAAAGATATGAGGAAAGAAATTAGCCACTCTGATCCTCTGGGAACAGGCCAAGGAACCACTGCAGAGAAAATAGACATAGAGGGACAACCCACCCTTCTGCTGAGAACCTTAGGGGATCTTGGTGGAGAGGGAGGCTGGACTGAGGGTGGTGTTATTTTAAACCCCTCCTGAGTCTCTCAGTAGGCTTGTATTGGGTCTGAGAAGGCAAACAGGAGAGGGACAGCCATTGCCATGTGTCATAGCTGCTCATATTATTTTGTTAGACTTGAAATCCCCTGGAATAGACTTTACATACCGTTCTTAACTCTGATACCTTTTTTTACTTCCCCACCTGTGTTTTATGTCTGCCTTAGCTTTCTCATCTACCTTTTTTCTCCTGTTGAAGTTAAAATATCTCTGTGAGTCATCACAACCCTATTTTTTGGAATGATACAGACATAAATAATCTTTTAAAAAATACACAATTTCATTTGATGTTCAAAACAATCCTGTGACTTGGATATGATGATCTTCAGAAATATATTGTTTGAGCAAAATCGAAAAGCTCCTAAGTATTTTCTGATACCAAGCCCAGTGTACTTTCTACCAATGAATGACTGTTGAGCCTTACTGTGTGCCAGTATCACTGGGCAAGGTGTGGGGATTGCAAATTGCCAAAAACATTCTCTCGGGCCTGAGAGGAAAGTGTTGCCATAATCTACAGGTGAGGAATCTGAGGCTCATAATGCTTAGGTAACTGAATGCAGCCACACAGCAGAGCAAGTAGCAAACCCATGTTCATCTGAGTCCCACCTAACAGAGATAGGGAGCTCACTGAGGAGGGTGTTAGAGACCACACCTTGCAATCCACTTAGTCTGCTGTTTTTCAAGTCCCAGGGCTCTGTAATAACAACACTATTAAGAGCTAACGACATGACTTGACCACCAATCAGGTGCCAGGCACTATGCTAAACCCTTGACTTTCACTATTTTAGTTAATCCTCACAGTAATCATCTGAAGCAGGTACTATTTTGTTCCCTTTTCTCACTTCATTCCCTCTCCCATTGACACCCACGGCTGCAGTTAGCACCTAATCCTCAGATGGATGACAAACATCTTTACATAGCCAAACTTCTCTGAACATTCTAGGCCAGTATTTCCAACTGCCTACTTGACTTCTTACTTGAATTTATTCACATATTCATTTGGCAAATATTTATTGAACACCTATCCTATACCAAGCACAGTTTAAGATGCTAAGGATTAAAACAATATATAAAGTAGACCAAAAAAACTCCTTTTTCATAGAGCTTCCATTCTGGTGGGGGAAACACAATAAGCAAGAAAAAATGAAAACCAGATAGTAAGAAGAGCTAAGGCAAAAATTAAAGCAAAGAAGATTTGAAGTGTTGTCAGACTATTGAATCTTTAGAGTAGAGAGAGAAGGCCTCATTGATGATGTAGTGTTTGAATAAAGGAGGTGAGGGAGGTGGGAGAGGTCTCTAAAACACCTCCATATCAGCAGGTCCAAACACCAATCCATTCCTTTTTCAGTGATCTCACCCTTAAGAAATGACCCCACTACACACAAACACACACACACACACACACACACACACACACTAATAAACATAGTTTTATTGGGTTTTGTTTTTCACATTGACAGATCATACTAAGTGCATTCTTCTGAAATTCATTTTACTAACTTAACATTATGCAATAGAGACCTTTGGATGTCAGTAATTCTGCCTGGCATACTCCTTTTCATACATGAAGAGATGCTGAAATATTAAATAAATGATGCATAAAATGTACAAGTACCATTAAGTAATTAATTATTTTGTTATCAAAAGAGAGGTAATAGCATTTTAGTGCAGTTCTTTATTATATGTCACAGTGCTGCATTTTAGGGATCCACAGATGAGGAAGAAAGTTCTTGCCTGTATCCTGTCAACAGAGATAAAACTAGGAGGCATGAGCCAAAATGACATACTTAAGACAACAGAAGTAGCGCAGCATTACCAGATCCCATAATTCAAGGGTAAATGTGAGAGAGACAAGGCATGAGACATACACAGGGACTAGATCATGTGGGGTCTTACTTATCATGTTAAGGAGTGTGCACCTTATCCTGAGGGCACAGACAAACTATGTAAGGATTATTGGTTAGGAATGTATTATATATAAATAGGATAAAATCTTCTAATAATATATTTTTTTCTGAAATATAACAAAAAATCTAAAAGCAAGCAGTTGCTGACTTTGGTTCAGAAGCTCAGCAATGCTCTTGGAGCCCAAGCTATCACTGCCTCATAGTCACAAGATAGCCGCCATGGCTACAAGCATTATGTCCATGTTCAAGGAAATTAAGAGGGGAAAAGATATTATCTGTTCTCAGGATGCAAAAATTTCCCCAGGAGCCCAGCAGACTGAGCAGAGGAAAACACCTCTCCTGAATTATAAATATGGAAACTCATTGACTAGAATTGTGTTATGTGGCCCTCTAACTACAAAGAAGGCTAGAAGAATTAATATTTAGTTTTTCTAGCTTCTATAATGAGGGCACGCAATGACTGAGAATGAGTGTCTTGGTACCCAGCCAAAATGATCTGCTTACAGTAGGATTTCACTCAAGGAATTGGCAGGTACTAAACTATTAGGCATCTCTGCCCCTGTGGTACCATTATAATTCTTTCCAAAAGATTTTTTTTGGCAACTCTGAAATATTGAGAAAATTTTCAGGCAGGCCTGACAATGTTTCCTAAGAGAATAATGCTGGATTCCTGGTTGCATAGAGGGAACATGTAATGTCCTTGTTAAAGAAGGATATTGCCACTTTCACCTGGAGAAAGGGTCTGTCTATCAGCCTCCAAATTGTAGCTGTTGACCTAAGGATGTTTTGGAAAGTCCATACTATGAAGACAGTTCTAAGAAGTCCACCAGGAAGGATCAAATTTGAACTCTTTGAACTCATAGAACTGCATCTGCTGCTCCACTTCAGCATTAGGCCAGTCTCATTTGGCACTCATATGTATGCCCTGTCAGGGAAACTCATAAGCTACTGCCAGGTAATGACACTACTCACAAAAAGAAAGGAGAACTTTCTGAGGTCAGTGTCCATCCAGGCCCCAGGAGGAAGTGTGTATTCATTATTCAACCTGCAAGTGCTTCTCTCCTAAACTATAAATATGAAAACAAATGGTATCCAAAACCAATTTGAAAAAAAGAACTAGGAATTCAAGCTCTACCAAGATCACTGTGGTCTCAGCTCTCAGCTACTTCTTCCCACTTCTCCCTTATCTCTTTTGTCAATTTGGAGAGACCCAGGTATTCATGAATCTGGACCTCTCCAGAGCAAACATCCTTGACTAAGTCCACAAGGAGAATGCTTGAAAAATGACTTTTCAGATGTGGGTGGAGCAGTTAGAGTAATTGACAATGGTTTTTGACCTGTGTGAATAACTTAATAATATATCCATTTACCCTTGGCCTGGGCTCCCAGGACAAACCAGGACAGTCCCATTTGCCAAGTGCCAGGTGAACCAGAATATGGATGACTCAGACAAGGTATCTGAAGTCCTAGACTCCTTTGCTTCCATGTCCTGGCCACTGTGAATAATGCTGCTATGAACATCGGTGTGCAAATGTCTTTTTAGATATGAGTTTTAAAGTCTTTGGGGGTAAATACCCAATTTTTCATGTGTAGTCAGGGTTGGAAAGTGCTGACCTAGAGGTCATTCGAGAAAACTGGACTGACATTATATAATACAAGGAAGTTTCTTCAAAATAGTACTACTCACTAGTAAAATGTACAGGCATGAGAGCACCTCAGTCCTGCAACCATCTATCCAGCCAGTCATCTAGGCAAAAACTATGTTTTACAGAGTAGGCTAGGATAAGTTAATTCTGTGGCAGAGTAATGGGGAAACCTAACAGATTTTAGGGAAGAGAGTGACATCATCAGATTCATCAAACTACTCTCACTTTTACTGCCTCAAACTCAAGCCTCTTTCTGGATCTTCTGAAGGTCTCCAGGATGGTAAAACCTGTTGCCATCTTCCCTTAACTAAATGCATGTATACATATCCATACATCTTGCAAATATTTATTGAATACTTACTATGCGTTAGACATTTTACCAAGTTCCAGAGATATAGCAGAACAAGTTAGGCAAGAGCTCTGTTCTCATGGACTCTCTCCATAGTCTCTGCTACCTACCCTGTGTTGCCATATCCTTATGCAAACCTAATAAAGAACCCAACATTCACAGCAGAAGTTTGGGAATATAAGTCAGTTCTGGTACAGTGGATTTCGGGGTGAGTAGACAAGAAGGGTACTTTTAGAAACCAGTTCCTCACCTCATATGTGCTAGCATGATTTTTAAGATGATGTGGTTAGCATGGCAGTGACTGCTAATTCTTATGCAATATTTCTTTAATTCCTCTCCTAAAATAACAGAATGTTAAGACAGGCACATGGCCACCCAGAATGAAGACTATATTTCAAGCCTCCACTGCAGACTTAGGTTTGGCCATAAGACTAAATTTTAGCCTTGAGATGTAAGCAGAAGTGATGTGTGCAGTATCTGGGTTGTTACTTTAAATAGAAAAGACATTCCTTATCCTTCCCTTTTACCCTCCCCACTGACTGGACATGATGAGCCATCTTTGACCATGTATATAGATAATATCCTAGGGATGGCTGAGTATCATGGTAGAAGGAACCCGGTTTCCTGACTAATTAATCGAGCAGTGTCAGTATACAGGCCCTGGCCTTACTTACATCCAGAAAGTTACATAAGGAAGAACTCTACTTCTATTTTATTTAATCCACTCTTCTCTTAGATTTCTGTTACAGCAACAAGAACTACATCCTAACTAGTACTGTGTGCAATAAGAAATTCATTAGTTACCTGAATGAAAATAGATTCAGTGGACTTGTGAAGGCATAACCTACATGATAATGTATTGAGGAACATGGAAGAAGTGAGGAAGTAGATACAGTAAGCATTGACAACTCTTTCAGGAATGTCATCTGTAAAAGGAAGGACAGCTAGAGCATTAGCTGTAGTGGATGTTGGATCAAGAGAAAGATTTGATTTTGGTGGTATGGTGATAAGAGAAATTTGATCATGTTTCCAAGATTATGGAAAGGCTCCAGTAGAGAACAGGAGATTGAAATATAGAAAGGGCAAGAGGAACTAACATAAAGAAGGCCTGTAGAAGTCAGGAAGGTTGAGCTCCAAAGCCCAGGTTAGAAAAAGGAGCCAGTTCTTCTGAGAGGGAAATGATAAGAGTGTGGAAACAAGTGAGCAGAGGGCTGGTTAAGCATCTGACAGATATTCCTTGTGACAGAAGAGGCAAAGTCATCTGCTGAGAGTGTGAGACAGAGCAGTCAATTCAGTGGTTTGCATGTGAGTGGTAAGGTTTTGAATAGTTGGGTGGGATAGGACCTCGACCGAAGACAAGAGAATTTCAGGCTGGGATTGTGGGCCCAGATATTTTGCAATCCATGAGTCTACACAGTTGTATGATTTTTCTCTGGGAGAAACTAATTATAGAAACAACAAAAGTAGAAGGATGTACATTGCATAAGAGCAGAAGGCCTGAAAACCCAAGCAAGACCATTATATTAGTAACAGACATTAATAAAGAGAAGAGTTAGAAAGCTAAAGGAACTCCTTTTTAAAGATGAGGCAAGCATCTTCTCTCCCCAGGTCAGGCAGAGCACTTGGCTCTAAACAATGTTGGTTCATGCAACCCTCACCACAGTGCAGGAAGCTAAGTATCATCAGCTGCATTTCTTACATATGTATCGGTCTAAATCAAGTCACATTGATGGTGAGCTACAAAGTATGGAATTCAGCCCCATTTTTTTTCTGATTTTAAAGTTCACGCTCAAGATACCCCCCTGAACTGCCTTGAACAGACCTTCTCGGGATACCACAAAATGTTGATATATTTGAGAGGCTATTTTTCAGCAGAGAGAGAGTGGGACTATCTTTTATCAGCAATTTTTCATTAAGCTAGCTTTTGAAAGCCCACTTGAACAGTTTCTGCTTGTTGTTGGTTTTTTTTTTTTCATTCGAATGCACTCTGACCTAAGTTGAAATGGATAACTTGTTGCCAGGATATCTCTGTAATAGACAGACTGAAAAGTAAACAATAGCAAACCACCACATTCATCTAGCTCTTTGTGATGCCTGCACTTTTTTTTTATTAAACCCTTTATTCCTGAATCTTTCTTTGGGTGGGGCTAGAGAAGGGGGAGAGCTATTAACAACCAGCTATTCTTTATTTGAAATCTATTTATATTATGTTCAATTATTGCTCCACAGACATCTAACACTCAGTCTACATCCCTTTTCGTTAAATTGCTGGTGACTATATGGCCAGATAAATAACGATCTTAAATAAAGGTGGGGAGAATAAATTGAAAAGTGACAAGGACCTTTATAAACCTTCTAACTTTCCAAATAATAAGAAAAATTGTGGGAAGCGATTCTTATGCTCTGAAACTCTACATGAGAAGTCTCTAGTTCTCTGATACATTCTCACACAATTCCACAATGAAATTCTAAAGTAGATACTATAATTATGCCCATTTTACAATGAGAAAATGGAAACCTAGATAGGTGAAGTGACTAATGTAAGGGTGTACAAACAATGAGTGGCAGAACCATGATTTAAACTGAAGTCTGTACAGTTCTCAAATGTGTGCTCGTTTTGCCTGAACTTTAAGAATACATAGGATTTCAATGTGGATTTCAATCTTGAAATTCAGTATAAGTAGATAGAAAGACTGCAAGGATATAGTAAAACTGAATGTTTCTATAATGAGCTTGACCAGTTGACCTTTGTAGAGCACTCCACCCAAGAAAAATAGAGTACACATAAAACACGATCCGGGATAGACCATATTCTGGGCCATGAGACAAGTCTCAATACATTTAAAAGGATTCAAATCATATAAAGTCTGTTTTATGATCACAGAGAATTAAATTAAAAATCAATGATGGGAAGATCTTTTGAAAATCCCTAAATATTAAGACACTAAATAACATATTTTTAAATTAATCATGGATTAAATAAAACTTGAAAGTGAAATTAGAAAGTAATTTGAACTGAATGCAAATGAAAACACAATTTATCCCAATGCGTGGAAAGCTGTTAAAGGAGTAGTTAAGAGGGGGTGGTTTTATAATACTAAATGCCTATACAGTATAGTCCCCACTTATCTGCATTTCACTCTGTGGTTTCAATTATCCACTGTCAACTGTGATGTGAAGATGTTATATGAAAAATTCCAGAAGTAAACAATTCATAAGTATTAAACCGTGTGCCATTCTAAGTAGCATGATGAAATCTCGCACTGTTCATCTCCATCCTGCCCGAGATGTGAATCATCCCTTTGTCCAGCTTCTCCATGCTATATCACTCTGTGTGCTTTAGTCGCTTAGTTGCCATTTTGGTAATCAGTTCCACTGTCACGATATCATAGTGCATGTGTTAAGTAACCCTTATTTTACTTAAGAATGGCCCCAAAATGAAAGAGTAGTGATGCTGGCAATTCATATATGACAAAGAGAAGCCATAAAGTGCTTCCTTTAAATAAAAAGGTGAAAGTTCTTGACTTAATAAGAAAAAGATCAGATGCTGATATTGCTAAACTAAGATCTATCTACCCATGAAATTGTAAAGAAAAAAAAAACATTCATGCTAGTTTTGCTGTCACAACTCAAACTGCAAAATTTATGGCCATGGTGCATGATAAGTGCTTAGTTAAGATGAAAAAGACATTAAATTTGTGAGTGGAAGACATGAACAGAAAATATGTATAGGGTTTGGTATTACCTGAGGCTTCAGGCATCCACTGGGGTCTTGGAATGTATGTCCCAAGGATAAGGGGAGACTCCTGTATTAGAAAAGAAGAAAAGTGTCAAATGAATGACCTCGACTTCTCCCTTAAGAAACTAGAAAAAAAAAGAACAATGAGCTTAAACTAAGCAGAATAGGTAAATATGTCAATAGAACAGAATAGAGGAGTTGGCAAACTTTTTCTTAAGGGACTACATAGTGAATATTTTAGGATTTACAGTCTCTTTCCAACTACTACTCAACCCTGCCATTTTAGCACAAAAGCAGCCATAGATAATACTTGAATGAATAAAGCATACATGTGTTCCCAATAAAACTTTTTTTATGGACACTGAAATCTGAATTTCCTATAAGTTTCATGTGTCATGAAATATTTTTATTTTTATTTTTTTTCAACCATTTAAAAATGTAAAAACCATGCTTGGCTTGAAAGCCATGTTAAAAACAAGCACATAAGAGAAATTCGTTGAAGGCAAGTGGGATGATTCACATCTCCACAGAGGCTTAAATGTGGTCACGATATCTTGGAGGAATTGTTGGTAAGACAATCAAAATACTAAGCAATGAGAAGGGTGGGAGAGAACAGAATGAACCACTGATACATTGGCTCTAAGGAATGAGTTGGAGGAAACACCCTCTCTCTGCTGTGTGGGTCAACAGAATTGAACATGGGGAAAGGTCATTAGGCACGGAAGAAAACCCCTTTTCTCCAACCACAGCATCTTGGCCTCTCCAACATCCCCGCTCCTTCCCCTCCACCCAGTGGAGGTGTTAGGAGTGGTGCTTTGTATTGTCTAAGCCACCCCAGGGTTACCATTGGCTGGAGCAGTGCTTTCGCCAAACAAACTGAAGGATGTGGCTCTTCATTGCCCTCACAGGGGTATATATAGAAAGGGTAGGAAGCTTGGAGTAGACCACTGGGTATATATTGCTCAGGGTATATAACTCAAGCTGTTACATTTTATCTCTGTACAACTAAAGAAACACTCTTTCCTATATGTTTAGATACAAGTTAAAGAAAAAACTAAATAAATTCCATGGTCAATTATATGGTCAGTTGTCTACGGCCATGCCACCCTGAACATGCCCAATCCCATCTGATTTCGGAAGCTAAGCAGGGGCGGGCCTGGTTAGTACTTGGATGGGAGACCGCCTGGGAAGACCAGGTGCTGTAGGCGTAAAAAATAAAAAAAATAAGAGATTGTAAGCTGACAAGGTCCTTGCAATCTGTGAGGTCAACCAAGGGTTGCCTTGCCAAAAAAAATTTAAAAAACTTATATGGTCAGCGAATCACAGGAGTAGAGACTCTTGGAATTTGTCAGCTACTGGTAGATTCAAAGGATCGTGCTGAGAAGCAACAGTTTTAGCAAAATTTTCACTATTTACTGATACTTGGCAGGTGTTACTAATATCTGGGACCAAAAATAGTATAGATTTTTAAATTTAACAGCCCCTGTGGAGATCAGATTCTGGGATTTCGTGGGCTTTCCAGATTTTAAAATCATCATTTATGACAAGCAACTATGTCTGTCTTGATTTCAATCTGGCCCTGAGTTATTAGAATGGCAAGTGACTTGAACTAGGTGGTTGTGGGAGGTCGTGGCTTAGAAACGACACTGCTGGTGAAATTCTTATTCTTGCTAGATAATTTATATCAGCTTTATAGGGTCTAGGTCTAACTGTAAGAAGTTGACTCTTTCCTTCTTTTTAGAATCCTACCCTGAAAAGAACTTCCAAGAACGCCTCCAGAAACCCTCTTGGAGAGGGAGTCCCAGCCACTCTCAGGAACCTGCTTCAGTGGTGTGCAGCCCTCAATGTCCAAGTTACTTCCTTTAGGTCTGAAACAATTCCTTTGGATTAGTGTTCATGCCGAAACCCTGGGTTCTGGGTCCAGAGGTAACTTATATAATTGGAAGGTGAACCTGACTAGAAATCAGTGTCTCCTTCACTACTATTGTCCAAATGGGGAAAATAAATATATAAGTAGATACTTACCCGGTGACCAGAATAAGCTTCCTTTTTCTTTAATTCTAAGTATCAATCTTAGTGTAACATATATGTAATCCTAACTATATATATATATGTATATATATATATATATATATATGTGTGTGTGTGTGTGTGTGTGTGTGTGTGTGTATGCACATACATATATGTATGCACATATACATGTATATATGCACATATATATGTGTATATATATTCTCCTACATATGATGAATATATATCTCACATACATGATAAATAAATATCCTCTATATATGGGCCAAGCTACCTCCACAGAATGACAGACATCTGAGAAGGCTATATGAGATCACAGAATCAAGACCTGACAGTGAAAGCTGGACTGAGTAGCTAAATTAAATGATATAAAATTTAAGGTGAGTCAACAGTGCAGTGTGACTGTCCATGGGCTTCTGGGCTGGTGAAACTTGCTCTCTAGTGTAGGAAAGTGTGATCTGCACTGATCTCTGCTAGTCAAACCCCGCCAAAGGAACTAGTGTGTTCAATTCTGGCTGCTACACTGGGCTGATGGATGGAGATATATATTGCAATTTTTTTCTGAAGAGAGATACCAGAGTGCTAAAAGATACCTAGAACCATTCAAATGAGAAAAGGTTGAGAGAGATGAGAGTGACTGGCCTGGAGATTAACAACCTTAGAGCACAAGGCTGCTCTAGAACAAATGGGAAATAAACTCTGTAAGCCCCAATTAGGTGGAGGAATAGAAGGTGCAATACAGAATAACAAAAGCTTTCCAAATAGGAGATATTGCCTCACATGATAGTGATTTGTGCATCCCTGAAGGTACTCAAACTGGCCATGTATTTGGGACCCTAAAGAGGACACTCCGATGTCACATGGATGTGACCCAGAGATCTCATGGCATATAACACATGACACTACTCAACATGTGGAAATAGTAGAGTATCTCCTCCAGGGCATGCATAGACATAAAGATATGTAAGTATAGAAATAATGTGGATGTATTGATATATATGTCATATGGAAAATTCAGTAGAAAAGACTGAAAACTTGTGCAGTGTACATCTACCAGAAAAGACTCAAAAACATCCTGTGACATTCCCATACCAAAGAAGGTAGAGTTGGCCTGACTAAGGTAAAGATGGTCATCAATTTTTAGCTAGCACAATTGTGCAATGCCTCTTTGGGGTGGCTTACCTCCTAGTCCTCTATGCTCTTTCATAGTCTAGGGCCTTCCATCCTCCCCATATGAACTGTAATTGAAGCTGCTGACAAGCTTGAAGAAAGTAATCAAAAGCAGGTTGAAACTCACTGTCAACAAGAATGTTCTTATGTGTGGCTGAGTTAAGGAACCTCTAAGTGTGTAGATAATCAGAAATTGCTCTGAGTAAATAAGTTCCAATCCCCTGGGAAATAGTCTTTCAATCTATTTTGTCCTTGAGAAATATCTATCAAAGACTTGTAGTTCTATGCCTTGTCCTGCAAACCAGTACCCTCTCCAGACATGGTAGTGCTAGTTTGCTCTCCAGGGGAAACATTCTCTTGATGGAAACAGTCATCTGTGCAGGTGACATACGATCTTCTAATGTCTGGGAATGACTTTTGAAATTTTTCTATAGCTCTAGGATTTTTCTTTCCCATCCCTCCTATCCTTTTTCATTCCAAATGAATTATTGTTTTTATTGGTCTTGTTTTTACAATAAAGACAAAAAAGAATCCTTTTTAAAATTAGGGTTTCAGAAAAGGCGTACAGCATTTTTTTCAGACTGCAAGAAAGTCATGGAACTATAGCTGATTTATTGGGACTTAAGTTAAATCTAGTCTTTTAAGTCTCTATTTTTAGTTTACTTCTTTACTCTGCTGGTTTAAATCCACCTTAAAGATACAAATAGCATGGGGTATAACAAAATCTGGAACATGGTAGAAAGTAGGCTGAAAAAAAAAAAAGTGGTTCTTCATTCTGTAGCAATACTACCTGAAGAGTGGGTCAACCACCATGGCTTTCAGAAACTGTTAAAAATTCAGGGAGCCTTAGAGATCATCTAGCCTTACCCCATTATTTTACACCTGAGGCCAAGAATGGAACTTACTAAGATAAGTTCGCAACAGCTAATGAGGGGCAGACTGATGATGAGGTTGCCCAATGCCTGTTAAGTACTCTTTCCACTATGACACCAAACACCCTAATGTAAGAAAATCATACATTTGCAATAAAGCAGGTGAATGACTATGAAGATTTGTGGTTTATATAATAGCAACCACTGTTCATTGTGTACTTTATGTAGGTTATCTCATTTATTGGTCCATAACATGTAATAAGGAGTCTGATTCCATTTTTGATGTTTGACTACTGGTAGCTTTTAAGCTTCACCCCTCCTCCTTCCCATTGCTCTCCATATCTGGGCAAGCTCATAAGAAAGCTTGGGTGCCCCCACCTTTAGTGGTGGCAGGAGATTCAAACCACACAAGCCCCTGGACATGTATGGGAACCCTTACATGTGCTCACCCCTAACAACAATAAAATCCATGCCTAGTCTCCCTTCCTTGCTCTCTCAAGCCATTTTTTGACCAGTTTGGGAAGCCCATCCTGCTCTCCCCCCAAAAAATTCCAATTAAGTGATTAACAAACCTTTCATCTCTTGATGTGTGTTTGGCATCATCACTCTTGACATTAGAACCAAATTTGGAGTGAATGGCCACAACACAAATCTGAGTTAAGTGCTGTTATAATTAGCATTTTACAGACGAGGAAACTGAGGAATAGAGAGGTTCAAGTAATGCACAAAGGCTGGAGAAAGGCTTACAAATCACAGAAAACACTTCTGAAAATAAACATACTGCTAAGATTTCAGCTCAGACCTAATAATATTCTATGGCTAATGTGTGATATTGAAATGTAAGCAAAGGACCTAAAATAAATGCTGACTTCTACTTAAAGTTCTTACCCAAGATCACACAGCTAGTAAGTGATAGAGCTGGGATTAAAACCCAGGAATTGGGACTCTGGAATTTACACTCTAAACATCTCAAAGTGAGATCTGTCTGATTACAAATCTAATACTCTTTCCACTGCAGCAGGAAAGTAAAGCCGGTTTACATGAAGTTGTACAAAGGCTATGTATATAATAATAATAATAATAATAATAATAATAATAATAATAATAATAATGCCAGACACTGTGCTAAGCTTTTGATTTAATCTTTATTATATTTCCATAAACTAAATATCATTATTATCCCCACTTTACAGATAAGGACACTGAAGGCTCAAAGAGGTTAGAAAACATGCCCGACTGTAGGGTTGGGTCTCATGGATGTTTAAGATCCACTCTTCCATGGGAACGTTTGATGTAATTAATTTTAAATTTTGCTGGAACACTTAACCTGACTGAAGTAGCATTGGGAAGAGGCAGGTGTGGGACCAAATTCAACCTTACTTTTTAAAGATAACTCAGTTGTTTCCTGTTTAAAAGTCTGTTCTTGGTTAATTCTGGTTTGGAGATCCAAAATAGATCAATAGATTTTTTTCTTCCATTATCTTTCTCCACAACTATTTATTGAATGAATGAAGACAGTCAAGTAGGGAATTGCCTCCCTTGAAAACACTGGAGAAACCAGCTTCCAGTTGCAGCATAACCTCTCCCAGTCAACTCAGGGCCTAGCACAGGCAGCTGCCAAATGTAGATCGCTTTGTAGTTCCTATCAGGGAGTGCCAGGCTGGGAACAGGCAGCAGCTGAACTTTGTCTGGACCAGAGCCTCTCCCAAGAGGCTCCAGATCCCACACATCCAGTGGCCAGATTCAGAAAACACCAGAGTACCACCTGATTAGGATGGTCTAAAGGATGGTCTTAATAGGCACCAGAGCCCTGCTGGCTCAAATCCCACTTCATCGGGTCAGCCCTCACGTAGCTGCTCATCTGCTGTGATCACAGCCAGTTCTCACAACCAGTCACCCTGAGAGTCAACTCCACCCATTGATGTGCCAACAGCAATCAAGGCTCAAGTACAACAGGAAGGCACACACAGTTGACACAAGGGACACTCCTTGGTGCATCCAGCTCAGGTAACCAGAGAGATTGTGCCACTGGGTCCCACAGGGAATCTACTACATAAGGACATCCTGCCAAGACTGGGTGACATAGCAGATCGACCTAATACATAGCAGCAAACACAGAGAGGCAGCCAAAATGAGGAGACAAAGAAACATGTCCCAAATGAAAGAACAGGAGAAAACTACAGAAAAAGAACTAAATGAAATGGAGGCAACCAACATACCAATACAGAGCTCAAAATACTGGTTATAAGGATGCTCAATTAACTAAGGGAAAGAATATATGAACAATGTGAATTTCAACAAAGAGATAGTAAATGTAAAAAAAGATGTAGAAAACATAGAATAAACCAGTCGGAAATTAAATACAATACCTAAAATGAAGAAATCAACTGCAAATTTGATGAAGCAGAGGACTGAATCAGTGACTTAGAAGATAAGGTAGCAGAAAACACACAATCACAACATCATAAATAAATAAGAGTTTAAGAGACTTCTGGGACAACATTAAGCATCCCTATATTCGTATCATAGGGGTACCAGAAGGAGAAGAGAGAGAGCAAGGAATTGAAAATCTATTTGAAGAAATAATGACAGCAAACTTCCCTAACCTGGTGAAGGAAATAGACATACAAGTCCGGGAAGTACAGAGAGTTCCAAACACGATGAACTCAAAGAAGCCCACGCCAAGACACATCATAATTAAAATGCCAAAGGTAAAAGACAAAGAGAAAAATCTTAAAAGCAGCAAGAGAAAAGAGTTAGTTACTTACAAAGGAGTTGACATAAGACTGTCAACTGATTTCTCAACAAAAACTTTGCAGGTCAGACGCAATTAGCACCAAATATTCAAAGTGGTGAAAAGCAAAGACCTACAACCAAGACTTCATTACCCAGCAAGGCTTTCGTTTAGAATTGAAAGAGAGATAAAAAAGCTTCCAAGACATGAAAAAGCTAAAGGAGTTCATCACCCCAACCAGTATTACAGAAATGCTTTAAGAAGAAGACGGGAAAAAAAATCATAAGTATAAATAATAAAATGGCAATACCTCCATACCTATCAATAATCACTTTAAATGTAAATGGATTAAATGCTCCAGTCAAAAGACATAGGGTGGCTGAATGGATAAGAAAACAAAATTTATGCTGTCTACAAGAGTCCACTTCAGATCAAAAGACACACAAAGACTGAAAATAAAAGAATGGAAAAAGATATTTCATGCAAATGGAAGTAAATAGAAAGCTGAGATAGCGATACCTATATCAGACAAAACAGATTTTAAAACAAAGGCTATAACAGGAGACCAGGGACATTTCATAATGATAAAAGGATCACTCCAACAAGAGGATATAATCCTTGTAAACATTTACGCACTCAATGTAGGTGTGTGTAAATATATAAATAAATATTGGCCAACATAAGTGGAGAGATTGACAGTAATACAGTAATTGTAGGGTATATTCACACTCCATTGACATCAATGGATAGATCATCCAGACAGAAAATCAATAATAAAACAATTGCCTTAAATGACACATTAGACCAAATGGATTTAATTGATATTTTCAGAGTGTTTCACCCCAAAGCAACAGAATATACATTTTTTTTCAAGCATACATGGAACATTTTTCAAGATAGACAACATATTAGGTCACAAAACAAGTCTCAATAAATTTAAGAAGATTGAAATCATATCAAGCATCTTCTCTGATGACAGTGGTATGAAATTAGAACTCAATTATAAGAAAAAAACCTGAAAATTACACAAATACATGGAGGCTAAATAACATGCTACTAAACAATGATGGGTTAACAATGAGATGAAGGAAGAAATCAAGATACCTTGAGACAAATGAAAAGGAAAACACAATGTCTCAAAAATTCTTTGGGACATAGTGAAAGTAGACTTACAAGTGAAAATCATAGTAATACAGGCCTACCTCAAGAAACAAGAAAAATCCCAAATAAACAATCTAACTTTACACCTAAAGAGAACTGAAAAAAGAACAGCAAACAAAAGCCTGAAGCAAATAAAAGGGAAGGAATTAATAAAGATCAGAGTGGAAATAGAGTCTTAAAAAAAAACAACCAAATAAATAAATCAATGAAACCAAGAACTGGTTCTTTGAGAAAATAAACAAAATTGATAAACTTTATCCAGACTCATCAAAAAAAGACAGAGAGGATCCAAATAAATAAAATCAGAAATGAAAGAGAGGTGACAATTGATACCACAGAAATACAAAGGATTATAAGAAAATACTATGAATAATTTTATGGCTACAAAATCAACAATCTGAAAGAAATAGATAAATTCCTAGAAACATACAGTCTTCTAAGACTCAATCAAGAAGAAACAGAAAGTCTGAACAGATTACTGTTAACAAAATTGAATCACTAATCAAAAACCTCCCAACAAACAAAAGTCCTGGATCAGATGGCTTGACAGGTGAATTTTACAAATATTCAAAAAAGTTAACACATATCCTCCTTAAACTTTTCAAAAAACTCAAGAGTAGAGAAGGCTCCCAAGCTCATTTTACAAGACCACCATTATTCTGACTCCAAAATCAAAGGCAATATAAAGGGAGAAAAAAGAAAAAAAGAAAGAAAATTATTGGCCAATATCTCTGATGAAAATAGATGCAAAAATCTCAACAAAAAATTAAAAAAACGTATTCAGCAATACATTAAGAAGATCATACACCATGATCAAGTAGGATTTATTCCTGGGATTGAAGGTTGGTTCAATATCTACAAATCAATTAAGATGATACACCACATAAACAAAATGAAGAATAAAAATTATATGATCACATCAATAGATGCGGAAAATAGTGCTTGACAAAATCCAGCATTTGTTTATGATAAAAATTCTCAGCAAAGTGCAAGTATAAGGAAGGAACATACCTCAACATAATAGAGGCCATATAAGACAAACCCCGAGCTAACATCATATTCAATGGTGAAAAGCTAAAAGCAGATTCCTTAAGATCAGGATCAAGAGAAGGATGTCCATTTTTATCACTTTTAACCAATGTAGTATTCGAAGTCCTAGCCACAACAATCAGACTAGAAAAAGAAATAAAAGGCATCCAAATTGGAAATTAAAAGTAACACTATAATTTTTTGCAGATGACATAATACTAGATATAAAGAACCCTAAAGTTTCTACCAAAAAAACTATTAGAATTGATTAATGAATTCGGTAAAGTATCAGGATCCAAAATTAATTTTCAAAAATCAGTTGCATTTTTATACACCAATAATGAATTATCAGAAAGAGAAATTAAGAAAACAATTACATTTACATTGCATCAAAAAACAAAATACCAAGGAATAAATTTAACTAAAGAGTTATAAATATCTTATAAAATTATAAGATATTGAAGAAAGAAATTGAAGAAGATCCAAATAAATGGAAGGATATACCATTTTCATGGAGAGGAAGAATTAATATGGATAAAATGTCCATACTATCTAAAACAATCTATAAGTTCTATGCAATTCATATCACAATACCAATGTCATTTTTCACAGAACTAGGACAAATAATCCAAAAATTTATATGGAATCATAAAAGACTCCCAATAGCCAAAGGAATCTTGAGAAATAATAACAAAGTTGGAAGTATCACATTACCTGATATCAAACTATACTACAAGTCTATAATAATTAAAACAGCATGGTACCAGCGTAAAGACACAAAGATGAAAGGAACAGAATAGAGAGCCCAGAAATAAATTCATGCCTATATGGCCATTTAATCTATGACAAAGGAGGCAAGAATATATAGTGGAGTAAAGACAGTCTCTTTAATAAATGATGTTGGGAAAACTGGACAGATAAGTGCAAAAAATGCAACTAGACCACCTTCTTACACTATATGCAAGAATAGTCTGAGAGTTGATTAAATATTTAAATGTAAGACTCAAAACTATAAAACTCCTAGAATAAAACATAGGCAGTAAACTTTTTGACATTATATATATATATATATATATATATATATATATATATATATATATATATATATATATGTTTTTGCAAAAGAAACCATCAACTAAACAAAAAGACAATCTACTGAATGGGAGAAAATATTCACCGATGATACATATGATAAAGGGTTAATATCCAAAATTTGTAAAGAACTCATACAACTCAACATCAGAAAAACAAACAATCCAATTAAAAAATGAGCAGAGGACCTGAATAGGCATTTCTCCAAAGAAGACATATAGATGGCCAAAAGACATATGATAAGATGCTCAAGGTCACTAATCATCAGAGAAATGCGAATTAAAATCACAATGAGATATCATCTCACACCTGTCAGAATGCCTGTCATCAAGAAATCAAATAAGCATTGGCGAAGATGTGAAGAAAAGGGAACCCTCTTGAACTCTTAGTGGGTTTGCAAATTGGTGCAGCCACTATGGAACACGGCATGAAGTTGCCTCAAAAAATTAAAAATAAAACTACCTTATGACCCAGCAATTTCACTTCTGGGTATTTATCTGAAGAATTCCAAAACACTAATTCAAAAAGATATACACACCCCTATGTTCACTGCAGCATTGTTTCCAATAGCGAAGATATGGAAACAACCTAAGTGCTCATCAATAGATGACTAGATAAAGAAGTGAAACATATATATGATGGAATATTACTGGCCCATAAAAATGAAATCTTATCGTTTGTGACAACTTGGATAAACCTGTAGGGTATTATGCTAAGTGAAATAAGTCAGACAGAGAAAGACAAATACCATGTGATTTCACTTTTATGTGGAATCTAAAGCACAAAATAAATGAACATACGAAACAGAAACAGACTCATAGATATAGAGAACAAACTGATGGTTGTCAGATGGGAGGGGGAGGGAGGACAAGGTGAAAAAGGTCAAAGATTAAGAAGTACAAATTGGAATTTATAAAGTAGTCACAAGGATGTGAAGTACAGTATAGGGAATATAGTCAATAATATTGTAATAACTATGTATAGTGCCAGGTGTTACTAGACTAATCAGGGAGAATCGCTTCATAAGTTATATAAATGTCTAACTACTATGCTGTATCCATGAAACTGATAAAATGTTGAATTTCTACTATAATTAAAAATATATATATTTTTAAATTTAAATGTCTGGAGTCACATAGCTAGTAAGCAGAGTAGCTGGCTTAGAAAGCTTTTTGGGTCGATGTATTAGAAGTCATAGTCTAATCTTCATTTGTAATGTGCTCGTGTAGCATTCTTCCAGGTCTGTAATAATAAAGGTATTATTTTCCACGTATTGAGTTTTAAGCCATTTATCAACATCATCCTATTTAGACGTAGAATTATGCTATAATGTAAGTACTACTTTTATCCCCATTTTACAGAAGAGCCACTGAGTCTCAGAGAGTTTAACAAAACATGTTCAAGGAAAACCAACTAATGTATAGGCCTTGGGCATAGCTGAGATTTGAAATCTATCTGATTATAATGCCCAAACTCTGAAAGTCTTACTCGCTGGCTTTATAGTTTGAGCCCTAATTCTCTTCTCTATCTACTGAAAGTGCACTATCTACCAAGGACCTAGCTATATCTTTAGGGTTTTAAAGTACAACCAGCTGCCCAGCCACAGCCCTCCCCCCATCAGCACCTCTTGAGCTGTTGCAGCATACTCCTCCTCAGCACCTCCTGTCAGATTCCTCTTTCTTACTGATTTCTGGGACTGGACTGTCACTGGAACTGCCATTGCTGCTGTAGCTACTCAAGCAGCACATGCTGTAAGTCCTTGTTATCTCTTGATGGCTCTTTTTGGTATGTTAAGGATTTATTCAGTGGAAAAGGAAGAAGAGGGAAAGGAGAACTTTCTAGTGCCCATACTTTATTTTCATGAATATTCTAGAGCTTGTAACCCTGGGAAGAGAAATGGAAATCCACATACCCAGAAAGAGAGTTCTGGATGGACCTACAGAAAATGGAGAAGAATTCACCTTCTGGGGGAGGCCCAAGAGTGGTTCTCCTGAGAACTGTAAACCCTGCAAATTAATTCAGCCCTAAAACAAAACCCAAAAAGTGGATGCAATTTCTTCAAATGTCTTACCCAAGATTATAATGTGATTCTCATCACTTTACCATCAGAGAAGTTCATGTTCACACAAGCTGGAGACAGTACTTGGACTTACCTGGACCCAAAGAGGAATGGAGAAGTATCACCTGCAGAGTTATTAAGCTTCTGCTTTTCCTGCCTTCAGAGAATCATGGATTTCAGGGGGCAACAGGGAGTGTAGAAGGTACTTCGGTGGTAGTAGAAAGAGCCCTTGCGTTGGTGTGAGGCAGATCTCGCTGTTAGTTAGTTGTTCCAGCTCTGCCCCTGAATAGCAGTATGACCTTGGACAAACCCTCTTCTTTCTTTTCTTGGATCTTTTAAGTTCTTCCTCATTTAAACTTCAGTGATCTATACTCTTATTTTTCTTTTTTTAAATTTCTTACAGCTCTAGCATTATATGATTTTATTTATGAAAATTACAAACCTTCCTCAGGTGCCTCATAGGATGTACCAGACACTGTGCAAGTTCCTTAAATAGAGATACATTCAAAAAGCCTGGGGGACACAAAGACAGGGAGTGTCAGGGCAGGCATTTCAGAGGAGGTATCTCTGAAGCTGTGCCTTGGAGAATGAAGGGCTGAAAACAAGACCAGGCAGCAAGAGGGGCACAAGCTCTTCTGAATCAGCTGAAGTTGTAGCAGGGCCAAAAAGAACCTGGTTTGTTTCCAGGAACCTTGAGACCATATTGCTGTAGGGAGGTGTGTGGTGGTAGGAAATGAAACTAGAAAGCTAAGTAGCCAAGAATAGGTCATGGAGAGCCTTGAATGGCTTGTCAAGGAGTTTGAAGTTTTTCCTGTGGGAAGCACAGGTTGCCAGCAAAGATTTTCTACAAGTGGAATTGCATAATCAGATAGGTTTTTGCAGGAATATCACTCATGTCTCAGTATAAAGGATGATCTTGAGTGGGGAGACACTGGAGGCCTGGAGGCCAGTTAGGATGCTAGTACATGAGTTATATTCCAGACAAAGGACAAGGGCCCTCTGGTGGACAATGATCTATCTCTACCTCCTGATATATGGTATATTCAGCAGTCCCCAACCTTTTTGGCACCAGGGACCGGTGCTCCTACGAGAATCTAATGCCTGATGATCTGAGGTGGAGCTGAGGAGGTAATGCTAGCGCTGGGGAGCACCTGCAAATACAGATGAAGCTTCACTCGCTTGCCTGCTGCTCACTTCTTGCTGTGAGGCCGGATTCCTAACAGGCCATGGACCAGTACCAATCTATGGCCTAGGGGTTGAAGACCCCTGATATATATGATGTATTCATGCCCTTGCATAATCCCCTCCCTTTGAGTGCAAGTTGGACTCAGTGTTTCACTCCTAAAAATGAAATACGGCAAAGGTGCTAGATGAAATGTTACTTCCAATATTAGGTTACAGAAAGACTGTGACTTTTGAATCCAGCTGCCATGTTGTGATCTGCTCTCTGTATAGATCCAGATGGCAAATAACTGATGTCTCTGGTCAAAAGCCAGTGAGGACCAGAGGCCTGTGCACAGTCACTTGAGTGAACTGGGAAGTGGGTCATCAGTGACCTTGGAAGCAGATTCTATCTCAGTGGAGCACTGAGACAACTGTATTCCTAGCCAACACCTTGATTGTAGCCTTGTGAGAGACTGAGCCAACTAAGTGATGCCTGGATTCCTAGCCCACAGAAACGATGAGATAATAAGTATCTACTGTTTTATGCTGCTAATATTTGGGGTAATTTCTTACAGGACAATGGATAAAGAATATCAGCCCGACTAAGGCAATGGCAATGAAGAACAGATGGTTCTTGAAATGGTAGGAAGCTGGGTTGGAGTGTGAGGGGGAAAGAAATGTGCGGGCAGACATGGGTGATGTTTAAATGAAATGGAAAATAGAGTAGAAGGTGTTGCTTTAGGGAAGAAAATGATAAGTTAGTTTACTGCAGTCAAAGTTTGAGGACCCATGGGACACACCAGTAAATACATTCACGAGGCAGTTCAATCCAAAGGTCTGAGGCTCAGGAAAACCATATGGACTGGACTTTTGGGAATATCAGTGTAGAGGCAGCTCAGGAAGTGTGGAGACTAAGGTTAGAACCCTGGAGATATTCAACAGTTAAAACTGTCTTTTACCGTCAGACAAGTGCTGGTCTTCGTGTATGTGTGTGTGTGTGTGTGTGTGTGTGTGTGTGTGTGTGTGTGTATCTTCTACAAAGCGAGATTACCTCCCCTTCTAAAATACTTTTCCTTCACTTGGTAGCCATATTTGGATCCCAGTTTTACCTCATTGACAACTCCAAATGTTAGTGAATCTTTCCACCTTTCAGATTTACCTGAATTATCTCCAAATGGGACAAGTTCCAGTTGAAAGAATGATCTGCAAATCTGCTGTTGATTTCCACTACTTGTAATTATTGGCACCATCTCTAGAGTTCATATGTTGTTTACACACGCAGCCTAATTTATTCCTTGCAAATAAACTATATAAAGTAACATAGCAGGAGAACTTGTTATAGGAAGAAATACAGTACATGGAGAGTCTAGAAGATGTCAAGTTGACCCAGAGATCTTTTTCAGAGGTTGGTGAGGGTGAGGGTGTTTCTAGCTAACCTGCAGAATGTAAACAGAGCCTGCAGACAGACTGAAAGACAGCTCTATCAGCTCTGCTGGAGGTGTTGACACCACTATCCTATCCAGAGTGTGAGCACAGAAGTTAGTTACCATTCCAATTTTGCTGAACTGCTTGGGACTTTTGACATTACAGATATTCTGTTTCTGCACATAGATACTCATAGAAGAATCTTAAAGTTAGGAGGTACCTTAGAGGTCTTTTTAGAATAAAGTGCACAATCTAATTATGAATGTTTCAAGCTATGTACTTGCAAATAATCAATGGTTTTTCAAATGAACAGTTAATAAAGCAACGGATAGAATTATTTTCAATTGAGCAATAGTAGATGGAATTGGCTTTTATTACCATGTAAAACCACATTAAATTTGATGGAGCAACAGTTTATTTGAATAAAAGTGATGTATATATGAGTGATTATGATTATTCACAGAATCATATAGTACCAAACTAAAGTCGCATATAAAAATCCATTGTCTTCACTTTAGAAGTTTAAGAACTTAAGCTACTTTTCTTGTGTTCTTTATCTCTGTTAATGCCACCTCCCCTCTCTGCGCCCTCACCCAAGGTGAAACAGATTCCTATCTCTTGATCCTACCACTTCTCATTCTCACTGCCACTACAGCCAATCAGATCTTCTCTCTTGCCTGAACCGAAACGCAACAGCCTCTTGGCCAAATCTCCCTGCCTCCAGTCTCTTTTCTCTCCAATTTATCCTTCACATTGTAGCCAGCTCGATCTTTATAAAGCACTGACCAAAATCCTTTTGTGATCTTGCTGAGTGCAAGATCAATGTGCAACACCGTAGTGTGGCA
>NW_024340698.1:2056339-2063956 GCF_902729225.1 Pteropus medius | reverse complement strand
CGTATCTCCACCCCTTTCTCTGTAGCCATGTGTTCTGTAACAGCATAAAGTTCCCTGACGTCAAGATATATGACTGAATCTTTTTCATGCTGTTCTATCATTCTGAAATGTCAACCACACCTTCTCTTCTTATAAAAGTCCTACATATTACATAAGGTTCAGCTTAAATGATGTCTTCTCTAGGAAGAGCCTTTTTTGGCCTTCTCACAGACCCTGGCTCTATGGTCAAATGGCTCCCATTTCATTCTGTCTCAAGACAAAGTCCCCTGTTGACCTTCTCTCTCTCCAACCCAACATTGTGAGCCCCATGATTTCCTGTTGTCCCCAGATCTTTGCACAATTTCTGATACATAGAATGCCCTAAAAATGTTTATGAAATAAATAAATCATAGGCTTTGGCAAAGTTTTTCAAACGTATTTCAAAAGTCCCTGATGGTTTTATATTTAAATTAAAATTAAAGTTCAGTAAATATTTTGACTAATGTCCAGTATTATACGTTTGTTTTTTGCTCATCAAGGATTTCCAAGATCCACATATAAAAACATATTAATAAAATCTAAGAGTAAAATATTCATGGTAATTTAAATTTCTGTTAAATTTTATTGAGATTTTCATAGAGAATAACATATTTTAAAAATAAATGAGCTCTTAATTACTTTTTTTTTAGCAGGAGCTTTTTTTCTCAATGAAGATTTTCTTTAACACTATGAGTACTCACTTTTAAAATGAGTTCCGAGCAGAGTTACTACCACAAGAACCCAGTTGGAGATTTAATCTAGGTTTTTAGTAACTGTAAAGATTATTTTGTTTTTCTTTTGGTAATGGTTTGTCATTTTCCATTTACCCTCCAGCTGACAAGGCAGTTCTCAAAAGGTTAAAGGTGGTGGAGGTGGATAAAAACATAGTAAGCCTTATTAAAGGCAGCTTGGATGATAGTTGTAAAAAATCATTGAACAGAGAGGCAGGATACTCAAATTTTAGTTAATTTGTTTTGGCATTAACAAGCTGTGTGACCTTAGCATGTTTGCTTCCCTCTGGGCCTCAGTTTCCCTCTATGTAAAATGAGGTTCTAGACTAGATGACTTCAGAAGACTCTTGTTGCTCTGACATCCTAGGTTAGGAAAATGCATTTGGGTTTGAAATAGCACCTGGTGTGTGCAGCAGCCCCTAGCACTACACAGATTGCCTTCCAAACACCTCTCCTACTACCAATAGCTGCTTTATTGAGATATAATTCAATACCATAAATTCATCCTATAAAATGTACAACTCAATGACTTTTAGTATATTAAAAGATGTACAATCATCATCACAATTGATTTTAATACAGTTTCATCACCCCTAAAAGAAACTCTGTACCCAGTTGCAGTCTCCCTCATTTCCTCTCAACTCCTGCAGCCATAGGCAACCACTAATCTACTTTTTGTCTCTATGGATGTGCCTATTCTGGACATTCATATAAATGGAATTATACAATATGTGCTCCTGTGTGACTGGCTTTTTTCACGCAGCATAATGTTTTCAAGTTTCATGCACATTGTAGGTAAGTATCAGTACTTCATTCCTTTTTTAAAATAAACTTTACTTTCTAGAACAGTTATATATTTACAGAAATATTGGGAAGTTACAGAGAGTTTCCATATACTGTCATACCCAGTTTCCCTAATTATTAACATCTTTCATTAGTATGGTACAATTGTTATGTTAATGAACCAATATAGATATATTATTAATAATAAACTCTATACTTTATTCAGCTTTTCTTAGTTTTTCCCTAAAGTCTTTTTACTGTTCCAAGATCCTATCCGGGAAACCACATTACATTTAGTAGCCATATCTCCTTTGGCTACTCTTGGCTGTGACAATTTCTCAGACTTTTCTTGTTTTTAATGATCTTGATGGTTTTAAGGATTATTGGTCAGATATTTTGTAGAATGCCCCTCAATTGGTTTTGTCTAATGTTTTTCTTATGATTAGACTGATTATGGACTTTTGGGAGGAAGACCACAAAGGAAAAGTGCCATTTTCATCACATCATATCAAAGATACAGATATCGATATGACTTATCGCTGTTGATGTTGACCTTGATCTGCTAGCTGAGGTAGTGTTTGTCAGGTTTCTCCACTGCAAAGTTACCCTTTTCCCTCTTTCTCTATTATTCTCTTTAGAAGGTAGTCACTACGAGTAGCCCACACTCAAGGGGTGGGGAATTATACCCCACCTCTCTGAAGCCAGAGTATTTATGTAAATTATTTAGATTTCTTCTGTACAAAAAATTATCTCTTCCCTTGCTCTTGTTTATGTATTTACTTATTTATATCAGTGTGGATGCATGGATATTTGTGGTTTACTTTGGGTTATAATTTCATACTACTTTATTCATTTTTTTAGCTCAAATTGTTCCAGATTTGGTCATTGGGAGCTCTTTTAGTTGGCCCATATCCCTTGGACACACCGTATCATTAAGGGCTGGCCTGCCTTCCTTCCTTTCTTCCTTCCTTCCTTCCTTCCTTCCTTCCTTCCTTTGCTTCTGGCCACAGCCTTCCTTCCTTTGCTTTATTTCTCCCTTCCCCTCCCTCCCTTCCCTTTTCTTACTCTCTGTCACTGCAGGGTATTCCAGACTCATTTTGTATATTTCTGGCCCCAGTCCTAGAATTGGTCATTTTCCCAAAAAGCCCTGGTTCCTTTTATTGAACAATGGTATTAGAAACTAAGATCTGGACTCTAGGTATGCTCGTTGCTACTGGGATATCGTTGCTTCTAGGCCTTCTCATCAGTTGACAGAGCTAGATAATATATGTATGTATACTAACTAGTATATATACAAGTACTCAATTTCTTTTTATTGTAGAATATGATTGCATTGTATGGATATAACACATTTTATTTAAGCATGAATCAGTTAATACACAATTAGATTGTTTCCACTTTGGGGCTATTATGAATAATGCTGCTATGAACATTAGTGTACAAATTTTTGTGTGGACATATATTTTTATTTCTTTTGGTTATTTCTAGGAGTAGAATTTCTGGGTCATATGGTAATTCAATGTTTAACCTTTTGAAAGCCAGACTTTTTCCAAAGTGGCCTTACTATTTTATTCTCACCGGCACTATATAAGGATTCTGATTTCTCTACATTCTCACCAACATTTGTTATTGCCTATTTTAAAATTATTATTATAAAAAATATTATTATAGCCATCCTATTTGGAGTGAAGTGGCATCTCATTATGTTTTTTTTTCCATTTGTATTTCACTGATGACTAACAATGTAGAGTATCTTTTTATGTGCTTTTTGGCCATTTGTGTATTCTGCTTGGAAAAATTCTTATTCAAGTCGTTTGCTCATTTTTAATTGAGTATTATTATTATTATTATTATTAAGTTTTAAGTCTTTATGTAGTCTAAATATGAGCACTTTATAAAATATATCATTCATACATAGTTTTCCTATTCTGTTGGTTGTCTCTTCATCTTCTTGATGATATATGTCCTTTGAAGCGAAAACGTTTACTTTTGACAAAGTCCAACATCTATTTTTTCTTTTGTGTTTATGCTTTTGCTGTCATATTGTTTGTTCATTTTTAATGATGAGGTTGTAGTTTGCCTTCTTTCTAGAGCAGAAACTGGCCTCAGCAATGAAAAACCTCTCTCGTAATGGTGCAAAGTCCAGAATCTGACCAGAGAGCACTAGCTCCATCCTGAAGAGTCAGCAGAGGTTGCTAAGAAAGCTGATCATCATAACTAATACATACTGCACAATGGCTATGTGTGAAACACTGTGCTCAGCTGTGAAAGCATTGTTGTCTTTTTTATTTTTTTTTGAATCCTCACAACAAACTGAAGACATTGTTGTTCTCACTTAACATCTGAAGAAATTGAGACTCAGAGTAAGTGATGTCTTCAAGAGCCTACAGCTAGAAGGAAATGGAGCCAAGGTAGCAGATTCAGTTGTGATTTTCATGGGCTTGTAGTGATTGTGTTAGCTTCAAGCCCCAGAGCTCCCATTGCTTAAACAGACAGTAAATAGTCCACATATATTTTCGAGAGCCTTTTATGGAATATGCTTTTTGCCAGGTATTAGCGAGCAAACTAGACACAGACTTTGCCCTCATGGAAGTTACAGATGAGAGATTCTGCCAACAATAGGCAGAATCACAAAAACATAAAATGACCACTGGGATCAGTGCTGTGAAGAGGTACCCAGCATTATGAGAGCTTATAAAATGATCTGTCCTATTCTGGAATGTTCCCTGAAGTGACGCTGGAACTGAGATCTTCAAGACGACATCGGAGTATTTGAGGGGAGAGCTTGGGAAAGAACATTTCAGGAAAAAGGAACAGCAAATTCAAAAGCCTTGAGGCAGGAAAGAAATGATGTATTTTTGCTAGTAGATTTTATTAATTGTCAGGGAATCCGTGCTTGTGGCTTTAGGGAAATTCTGCAGATACAAAATAAAACACGTATTGTATATAATAGTCTTTATATGAGATAATTACTGGACTTTAAATTTTATTTAGATATTAAACCATCAGGAACCTTGACTTTTATTTAACAGACATTTCTCAAAGGAGTCCTGGGTGGGGTTGAGGGAGAGAGGAGTAGAAATGTAAGGAGTTGAGCCCAGAAAGGCAGACATGAGCTGGATCAGGCAAAGCTTTGGAGGAGTGGGGATATTTTCCCAAGAGCAATCAATAGAAAGCCACCAGAAGGTTATTAAGAAGGAAAGTAACAATAATGGGTTTTATGTTTGAAAAGTAGAGGGAATGTTATAAGAAGAAAGGATTGGTGGGGAGCAGAATTGAAGCAGAGAGAACAGGTAGGAAGCCATGGCACTGGTCCAACAGAAATGACAGTGGTGTGGCTGAAGATGGTGGCAATGTGGGGAGGGACACAGCATACTGTGTTCCATTCATCTGGTGAATGCTCACATAGCCCCTCCTCTGCCTGGCCTGGGACCCAACCCCTGGGCTTACTCTCCACCCCCATCCCAAGAAGGCAGTGAGGGCTGCTCAAGCCCCTGCGTTTATTTGCCTCCTGGGTCCTCAGTGGCCCCTGCTTCCTGCAGCCCAGACTGTTGAGCTGGGCTCCCAAGGAGGTCTTTTTCTCCAGTGAGTGGATCTGAAGAATGATGGAGCCGTCACTAATCTGCTCCTGCCCCTGCTTACTGAGGAGGGCACTTGTTGGGGGGTGGGGGTGGTGGGCGCATTGCTCTGGTTTGCTTGTCCTGCTTGTGTTCACGCAGGCCCCAAGCAGAGAAGAGCTAGAGGATTACTGCTTCTGGGGCCCCTTGCCCCCTCCTCGCCCCAAAACAAATGAAGGGAAAACTAGAATTTTCTTCTTTCACAAGGAAACACATTTCTGTATTTGTGATAGGGAAGGGATATATTTTAAACCTGCCTTTTTTGGTGATAACAGGAATACAATCTTAGAAAAAAATTGTAAGTACAAGAAAATACAAGGAAGACTAACCAGTATTCATGATACTACCCTGCATTTTTGTGTATTTTTCCAATCACATGTACTTATTTTTAAATAGGTCATACACACCGAATATTCTTTTGTATATCTTGCTCTTTTCATTTTGTGGTTTAAGGATTTCCCTGTGTCTTTAAAATCTGTCCACACACAATTTTAAATATCTGCAAAGTAGTCTTTTTTGAAAACATATTTTACATAACCTTTTCCTATTTGTTGGGCATTTGGGTTGTGGATAACTTTTACCATTATAAGGAGGTCTGTAATGAACGTCTTTGTTTATAAATCTGCCTGAATTTAGGATGCCCTCTCCCTCTGTAAATTTCTAGAAAGGAGATTAATGATGGGAGTTGTATAGACACAACAGGAAAGAAAACCTCTATGTAGGATACTTCTCACCAAAAGCTAGCTCTTCTCTTGTTAGTGGAAAGCTCAAAGATGAGCTGTTTTTTTTTCCCACTCCGTAAGTAACCTGTGCTCCCCACATCAATTCACCGTTAGTTAAGCGGTGGCTACTAGGTGTCTGTGTGTCAGGAATTACCTCTTTTCTCCAGAGACCCTGCAGAAGTATGTGCTTGAGAGGCAGCTGGGGCTAGATTTCATTGGTTTCTCTCCAATCTTGTAGTGCGGCAGACGGCCCTCCAAGCCTGGGAATCTGTTTCCCTGGTGCCACCACAGAACCAGCTAAGCCACCTTGAACACTGCCATTTCCCCCTTAGGGACCAGTTTCTTGTAAAATAAGCCAGACTGTTGGGGTTTGACCAGATTTTGTTACTGTTGCCACTTAAGCAGCAGAACCCTTATTTCAAATTAAATCTTAAAAGAATCCCAATCCATAAAACAGATTAAGGGGCAGTTTTCCTGGTAGAGGTGTGTAGGGAGGAGGGAGGGGGAGAGGGGTGCTCTACTTTGGCTCATTTGCAGAGTTTCACTCAGTCAGTTCTTTTCCCTATTGCTGAAGTTAAAAAAAAAATTTAAGTCCTCCAAATGTATGCTGATTCCAGTGATCTTTTCTCATAGGACAATTTGAAATCAGAGTGGGGCACAGAAGCTACTTGGATGTTTTGGGAGGAGGAGTGAGCAGTGATGTGGGGCCCACTGAAGGGGAGGAGTACAAGCACTTCTAAAGAGGCAGCAACTGTGGCCTCTTCAGAAGAAGCGATATCAGTTTATTTACGTTAACACCACTTTGCCTCAGGGGGCAGAAATTGTATTGTTTTTCACAGCTTCCTTGTGCTCCCGGAGTTGACAGGCCTGGGCCAAGCTTGTGTCACATTGTGAGAGTGGGTTCTAAAGTCTTCTACATGGCAGACAGTTATTTCAACTTGAGGTCCCAGCCTGCAGGAGAGAAGATGTGAATGGGGGATGAATAGGCAGTTTCTTCTTCTTGGGGCAGCAAGGGTACGTTGTTGGGGGGGGGGTGTGGGGTGGGGTGAGGCTTACCAACCTGGCAGCCTGTTTGCTTAGGTCCAATCACAGCAGCTTGGACTAGCCTGGAGGGGCCCGAGGTCTGTGGCCCTGGGTGGGAGGGGAGGAAGTGGAGGCCTTGCCCAAGCCCAGCCCAAACGCAGCAGGCCCGGGAGGAGCACCGAGTGGAGGGCAATTGGGCTGGGGTCTGTAAATCACCACATGGAGCCCTCCCACTCCTTACTGCACAGTATTGGGTGCGGTGCGGTGCGATGCTTGGTGGGGAAGACAGTGCCAGCATCGGCGGGGGGAGGCAGTAGTGCTGGTCACACGGAGACCCGACCTTTCTTGAAGAAAGAAGGGCGTGGTGAAGCTTGGCCTCAGGATCCCGCAGTGATCAGCATAAAAGCGGGCACGACCCCCAGAAGCCATGAAGGCCCCACTCCCCTCCCCCAGGCCCCGCCCCGGCCCGCAGGTGAATAGCTGGCCCGCACAAAGAAGCCAGTTGGGAATGTGGAATTCAAACTAAATTACGGGAGATTCTGTCGCCCAGAGTCCTAGCAGACCTCAGCAAAGAAACCTGTGGTCAGGAGTGGATGGGGGGTAAAATAAAAACAGTGCACCAGTCCAAACTTATTGGAAAAACCTAGTTTAGTTATTCTGGGATATAGCGAGGTAACAGGATTAAAGGGATTAAGGAAATCACCTCAAACAGCTGAGGAGGTG
>NW_024340698.1:2054399-2054992 GCF_902729225.1 Pteropus medius | reverse complement strand
CCCATATCCGCTGCTCCGGACTCCTTTATGCTTTTGTACAAAACCCGACAGCTACAGAAAAACTTTCTGTCCTCCCCATCCTCGGTACAAGGCAACAGACCCAGGCAAGCAAAGCTAAACAACAAGGCGTCCCAACTTGGGGGTGCGGGGCAGGGTAGGGGCTCAGGGGCGGAAAGCGTAAGACAGCGCTCAGATGTGGGTCAGCGGCACCGTTCCGTTGACGGCAGTCCCGGCGCCCTGGTAGTGTTGGTGCACGGTGTGCAGGCGGCCACCAGGAAGCGGCGAGGCGGCGTCAGCCGCGTCCCCGCCGGGTGGCAGGTACATGCTGATCATGTCGCGCAGGTCGCCAAGGCACGCGCGCTGCGAGTGCGATGTGATGGCGGGTGGCGGTGAGCTGGGCTCGGTCTTCACCACCGTGCCCATGGGGCCGAGGCTCATGGCGGCGGCGGCAGCGGCTGCGGCCGTGGCCGGCTGCTGCCCGTAGGCGGCGGCGGCGGCGGCGGCGGCTGAGGGCGCCATGCCCCCGTAGCCCGAGGCCGCCGCGGCCGCGGCCGCGGCGTTCATGTAGCTCTGGGCGCCCGGCGGCATCATGG
>NW_024340698.1:1943754-2046283 GCF_902729225.1 Pteropus medius | reverse complement strand
AAAAATATGGATTTTGAAATTTGCTAACTCCATTGGTTTGGTGTCATCAGATATAATTTCACTTTTTTAAAAAAAAATTACTAAGTCTTTACCATTTTGGTGAACTTATCTAGCCTGCAAGAAGGAAAAAAAAAACACCCCTGTTTCTAGGGTGTGCTGCAAAATAAAACCTTCAACATACATTAAGTAATAATATGAGGAAAATGTTTGGTAATAATACCAGACTCTTAGTAAGCCTTTAGATACATGTTCTAGAAACATAAAAATAGAGTTATAGGCTGGGAAGGCTTTGCTTCTTTGAAAGTAGAATACTTATTTATCTGATCTTTATAAATCACTACGTAAATTCCTTAAAGAACTAAACAATGGTGTGATCCTTTGGGTAAGGAATTTACTCTTCGGGGTTGTGCTAATAAAAGGACTTAGAATCAGAGTTTTAAAAATCCAATTAAAGATAGCTGACTTATTAACTATTAAATAAAGACATTTTTACATAACTATTAAACCACTTACATAAAATAATAACCATGGACTTGTCTCTGAGGGGTGTCATTCCTTTTATCCTTTAAACAACTTAGAGATGGTCTGCCAACTTACAAGGAAGGAATAGACAAGAGTAGAGCCATTAGGATGGCTACTCTAAGTATTTCCAAAGAACAATGACAAAGAATTGTTTCCAGAATGGTTATTATGCTCCTATTTTCAGCATGTATTTCTTATTGGGGATGCTTCTGTTTGATGGCTTCCTATCATGTTTTTGATATACAATAAGTTAATATGTGTGCCTTTTGCTGTTGAGCATTAACTTCTTTGCTGCTTTGTCCAAAGAGATGTCAGAATAAAGTTACCAAAAGCGTTTTGCCAAACAGCACAGAATTGCCACATCCAATTTCCCTGGCACCCTGAAGAAAAAAACTCTTTCTCGGCAATCAAGTTCCTTGATTCTCTCTTGGCTTGCTAAAATAGTGGATGTGGCTTTAACAGTATGCAAGTGTGAAACTGTTCCTCTTGTCTATTGCATGTGATGGTGCCTGTTTTCAGAAAGAATTCAGGAGCTGGGAGAAGTAGCCACCTTTTCAAAGTGAAGTTTAGCTCCAGAGGTCAGCAATGTGTGGTCACAGATCAGTAACCTAGAAGTTATCCAGACTGAGAGCAACACGAGTATTTTGGTGGGTCTGATGTTAAGTATTACAGTGCTTGGCTTTTATTTGGGAAAGAGGAAATCAAGTATGCGATGTTGTGGACAGTCGAATTGAAATTTGGGGGGAGTACCAAAACTGTCAGCAAAGAGACCTGAATCTTTAACTGCAGCTTTGGAAGGAGATAGTATATTCAGGAGAGGAATAGAAAGAAATGTTTCTCAGGATGTTGACATGAAGTAGAGCCCAGGTGTTTATACTATCTTTATAATTTGGGCAAGATTTCTTGAGGTATAATTGACATATAACTTTCAGGTGTAAAACAGGATTCACTCAATATTTGTATAGTGAAATATAGTGAAATGATCCCCAGAATAAGTCTAGTTAACATCCGCCACTAGACATAGTTACAAAATTTTTTTGTGTGATGCGTACTTTGAAGATCTATTCTCTTAGGAACTTTTGAATATGCAATACAATATTATTAACTATAGTGGGCAAGTTTATTTAGCTTCTTGAACCTCAACTTTCTCATCTGAAAGAGGTGGGTAGTCAGGTCTTCTTCACTAGATTAGGGTGGAGATTTAATGAGGTAATACAGCTGAAAGCATCCAGCTCTCTGTTTAGCACAGAGCAAGCTCAATTATGAGTTGTCTTGTTTTCTTTTATATTTTTTAAAATAATTTTTTGTTTTTCAATTAGAGTTGACATACAATATTGTATTCGTTTCAGGTATACAACATAGTGATTAGACATTTACATAATTTGCAAAGTGCTCAACCTAATAAATCTAGTACCCATCCAATACCATACATAGTTATTAAACATTATTGACTATATTCCCTATGCTATACTTTATATTCATGTGACTATTTTGTAACTACTAATTTGTACTTTCTAACCGCTTTCTCCCTCTACCACTCCCAACATTCCTCCCACCTCGCAAGCATCAAAATATTCTCTGTATCTATGTGTTTGTTTCTGTTTTATTTTGTTTTTTAGATTTTAAATGTGAGATCATATGGTGTTTGTCTTTTTATCTCTGACTTATTTCAGTCAGCATACTATCCTCTAGGTAATCATGTTGTTGCAAATGGCAAGATTTCATTCTTTTTTTATAGCTGTGTAATATTACATTGTATATGTGTACCACTTCTTAATCTATTCATCTATTGATGGACGCCTAGGTAACTTCCATGTCATGACTATTGTAAATAATGCTGCTGTGAACATATGGATGTATATGTCTTTTTGAATTAATGTTTTGGGTTTCAAGGGATAAATACCCTAAAGTGGAATTACTGGGTCCTTCTTTGTCTCTTGTTATAGGCTTTGTTTTAAAGTCTACTTTGTCTGGTGTAAGTATTCCTACCTCAACTTTTGTTTGTTTGTTTGTTTGTTTTTATTTTCATGAAATATCTTTTTCTATCCATTTACTTTCAGTCTTTGTGTATCTTTTGATCTGAAGTAAATCTCTTGTAGGCAGCATATGTAAGAATCTTGTTTTCTTATCCATTCAGCCAACCTATGTCTTTTGATTGGAACATTTAATCCATTTATATTTTTTTCAGGTTCTATATATTTTTTCAGCTTTATTGAAATATAATAGACAATTAGGTGCTTGCATTTACATTATACAATTCAAAAGGTTTTTTTTCAATTATAGTTGGCATACAATAATATACCAGTTTCAGTTGTATAGCATAGTGATCAGAGATCCACATAACTCACATAGCAATCACCCCACTAAACCTACTACCCCTCTTCTCCCTTACGTATTTATTACAACATTATTAACCATCTTCCCCATGCTACACCCTACATTTCCATGTCTATTCTGTACCTCTTAATCCCTTTGCCTTTTTTTATCCCCCCAAACCCCCTCCCATCTGGTAGCCCTGAAAATATTCTCTGTATCTATGTGTTTATTTTTGCTTTTGTTGTTGTCGTTGTTGATTTTGTTCTTTAGATTCCACATGTACGTGAAATCATGCAATATTTGTCTTTCTCTATCTAACCCATTTCATTCAGTGCAATATCCTCTAAGTCCATCAAGGCAATATCTTTTTCCATCCCCTTTCTTTTAGTCTGTGTGTCTTTTAATCTGAAGTGAGTCTCTTGTAGGCAGCATATGTAGGGGTCTTGTTTTCCTATTCATTCAGCCACTCTATCTTTTAGTTGGAGCACTTAATTCTTTTTCATTTGAGGCACTTGTTGATAGGAATGTAGTTATTACCATTCTTTATTCCTGTTTTTGATACATGTTTTTTCTTCTTAAAGAAGTCCTTCCAACATTTCCTGTAATGCTGGCTTGGTGTTGATAAATTCCTTTAGCTTAGTTTTGTCTGGGAAGCTCTTTATCTGTCCTTCCACTCCAAATGATGGCTTTGCTGGATAATGTATTCTTGGTTGTAGATCCTGGGTTTTCATCCTTTGAATATTTCATGCCAAGCCCTTCTGTCCTGCATAGTTTCTTTTGAGAAACCAGCTGCCAGTCTTATGGGTGCTCCCTTATAGGTAAGTAACTTTTCTCTTGCTGCTTTTAAGATTCTTTCTTTGTATTTAACCTTTGGCATTTTAATTATGATGTATCTTGGTGTGGTTCTATTTGGGTTCCTCTTTCTTGGGACACTCTGAATTTCCTGGGATTGTATGTCTATTTCCTTCACCAGGTTAGAGAAGTTTTCATCATTATTTCTTCAAATAGTTCTTCAACATCTTGTTTTCCTTCGGTACTCCTATTACACTGATATTTTTACATTTAATAGGCTCCTTAAATTCTTATTATCATCTTAGCTTCTTTATTCTTGCCATTCTGATTGAATGTTCTTGGCTTCCCCATCCTCTATATTGGTGGTTCGATCCTCTTCTTTATCCACTCTGTTGATTCCCCCTAAAATACTCTTCATCTCGGGTAATGTGATCTTCATTTCTGACTGGTTCCCTTTTATAATTTTCATTTCCATTTTTATGTGTTTATCTCTTTGTTAAAGTTCATCTACTCTTCCCCTAAGTTCATTGAGCACCTTTATAACCAGTGTTTTGAACTCTGCATCTGTTAGGTCGCTTGACTCCATTATTCCTGGATCTCTGTTCTGTTTTTTTATATGGTTTCTGCTTCTTTGTCTTCCCATTTTGGCTGCTTTTCTGTGTCTGTTTCTATATGCTAAACACAGCTCCTAAGTCTCCTGGTCTTATTAGTGTGGCTTTGTTAGTAGGTGTCTGGTGGCACAGGTCTGAGAGGGGTTAAGCTGCAGACCAAGTTTAGCCCCAGCCTGTGCCCCTCTGAGGCCACCCGTTAAGATTCAGCAAGCAATCTGCAGATGCTGTGCTTATAGTTGCCTCAAATAAATTTAGTAGCCATCTGATACCATATACTGTTATTACAATATAAATGAGTATATTCCTTATGCTATACTTCACATTTCCATGACTCTTTTGTAACTACCAATTTGTGCTTTTTCTTTTAACGGTTTAAAACTTTTAAAATTACACTTGACATGCAACAAATATTAGTTTCAGATGTGCACCATGGTAATTTATACATTTATGTAACCCATATGACATCATACATAATTATTACAATACTTCTGACTATTCTCCAGGCTATACTCTACCTTATGATGACTGTTCTGTAACTACCAATTTGTGCCTTTTAATCCCCACCCCTTCAGCTATCCCCCAACTTCCCAATCTGACAAGCATCAACATGCTCTTTGTATCTACAAGCTTGTTTCTGTTGTTTGTTTATCCTGTTCTCTAGATTCCACATATGACATTTGTCTTTCTCTGTCTGACTTACTCCACTCAACACAATACCCTCTAAGTCCATCCATGTTATTACAGATGGCAAAATTTCATTTTTAATGGCTAAGTAATATTCCATTGAATATATATACCACCTCTTCTTTATCCATTTGTCCATTGATGAACACCCAGGATGCCCCCATATCTTGGTTACTGTAAATAATGCTGCAATTAACATATGGATTCACATGTCCCTTCATATTTGTATTTTGGGTTTCATTGGGTAAATACCCAGAAGTGGAATAACTGGGTCCTTCTTTGTTTTTTATTATGGCCTTTTTAATGTCTATTTTGTCTGGTATAAGTATTGCTTCCCCAGCTCTTTTGTTTATTTGTTTCCATTTTCATGAAACATCTTTTTCATCCCTTTACTTTCAGTCTGTGTGTGTCTTTCAATCTGAAGTGAGTCTCTTGTAGGCAGCATATGTAAGGGTCTTATTTTCTTATCCATTTAGTCACCCTGTCTTTTGACTGGAGCATTTAATCCATTTACATTTAAAGTAATTATTGATAGGTATGTAGTTATTGCCATTATATTATTCATATTTTTTATCTTTTTTCTTCTTAAAGAAAGCCCTCCAACATTTCATGTAATACTGGTTTGGTGGCGATGAACTCTGTTAGCTTTTTATTATCTGGGAATCTCTTTATCTGTCCCTCAATTCTAAATGATACCTTTGCTAGATAGAGTAATCTTGGATGTAGGTCCTTGCTTTTTATCACTTTGAATATTTCATGCCAATCCCTTCCAGCCTGCAAAGTTTCTGTTGAAAAATCAGCTGACAGTTTTATGGGAGCTCCCTTATAGGTAACTAATTGTTTTCCTCTTGCTGTTTTTCAGATTTTGTCTGTCTTTAACTTTTGACATTTAAATGATGATGTGTCTTGGTGTGGGCCTCTTTCGGTTCATCTTGTTTGGGACGCTCTGTGCTTCCGGTGCTTGTATGTCTGTTTCCTTAGCCAGGTTTAGGAAGTTTTCAGTCATTATTTCTTCAAATAGGTTTTCAATTCCTTGCTCTCTCTCAACTCCTTCTGGTACCCATATAATGTCAATGTTGGTATGCTTGATGTTGTCCCAGAGGCCCCTTAAACTATCCTCCTTTTTTGGATTCTTTTTTCTTCTTGCTTTTATGATTGGGTGTTTTCTGCTACTTTATCGTCCAAATCACTAATTAGATCCTCTGATTCATGAAATCTATTGTTGATTCCCTTTAACGTATTCTTCATTTCAGTTATAGTATTCTTCATTTCTGACTATTTCTTTTTTATGTTTTCTACCTCCATTTTTATGTTTCCTATTTCTTTGATGAAGTTCTTACTGAGATCATTGAGCATCCTTATAACCAGTGTTTTGAACTCTGCATCTGGTAGATTGCTTGTCTCCATTTTGTTTAGTTCTTATTCTGGAGCTTTGTTCTGTTTTTTCACGTGGGACATATTTCTTTGTCCCCCCATTTTGGCTGCCTCCATGTGTTTGGGCTGCTACGTCTCCTGATCTTGGTGGAGTGGCTTTATGTAGTAGGTGTACTGTGGGGCCCAGTGGGGCACAGTCTCCATAATCACCTGAGCTGTGGCTCCAGGTGTGTCCTTTGTGTGGGTTGTGTGTGCCCTCCTGTTGTAGTAGAGCCTCGATTGCTGCTGGCACACCAGTGAGAGGGATTGACCCTCAGGCTGATTAATTGTGAGCACTTGCTATGACTACAGTGGAGGAGCTGTTGTGCAGGAGCTGACTCTACGGAGCAGGATTCACTTTAATGGGGCTCTGACGCCTGCCAATTCTGCTCTTGGATGTGTTATTTATGGAGGTGGTTGGATTGTCATCTGAAGCTAACCACTGGGTGTGCTCGTTTGGGGGCCTTTTTGGAGATGCTGTGGTGTAAGCAAAGTTAATCCACTGCTTGCGCCCTGTCTGGGGCCACTTGATATGAGCTACAAAGTGATCTGCAGATGGTTGCCACTTATTCAAGGGCTAAGCCTTGAATTGAGGCCAGCTGCCACTAGTGCTGAGTTTGGGGCTGCTTAGCAAGAAGTAAAGGGCATGCTGAGGCCAGATGTTTGTGTGTTGTGAACCTTTGAGAGGTTTTAAGAAAGACCACAGCTTGAGCCAAGACAGGCCATTTATATGGAAAAGCCACTGGAAGTGGCTTGGGTGCACCTACAAGTTGGGTCAGCAGGGTTTCAGGGAATCACCATAGTAGGGCGAACTGTGTTAGGTTGATGGAGACTCAGACATGGAGCCCACTTGTGTCTGCATACCAGGTGAGGGAAGGACTTATCAAAGGAATAATGGCTTCTGCCAGCACTTCTGTTCCAGAGAAAGCTGCCCCTCCAGACCTCACCCTGCAGTCAGACAATTCAGTTCTTCCTCATATATCCCTGGTGCCTTTTGAGCTGCTGCCCCACTGCTGGAGCTAAGAGTGAGTGAATCTGTCAGAGAGTAAGTCTGTGCACAGGTCCTTTAAGAGGAACACCTGGGACTCCAGCCCCCAACCCTCTCACTCAGCCACAATCTCTGCTGGTTCTCACAGCCAGAAGTTATGGAGACTTCTCTCCCTGACCCTGGAACCCTAGGCTGAGGAGCCCGGTGAGGGGCCAGGCTTCCTCACTCCTCAGTGGGGACCTCAGAAGCCAAGATATCCCTCTTGATTTTGAGCTGCCGCACATGGGTTTGAGACCAGCCCATTTCACATCTCTGCCCCTCCTACCAGTCTGTACATTGCTTCTTCTGTATGTCCTTAGTTATAGGACTCTGTTCAGTTAGACTTCAGGCATTTCTCATTGATGTTTGTTCCGTGTAGTTTTGTTGTATTTTTTACATGGTCATGAGAAGAGGCAAGCACAGTGTTTACCTACTTCTCTATCTTGACCAGAAGCCAAGAGTTGTCTTATTTTCAACTAGGCTTCATTTTTCCCCTGAAATAGGTAAAAAATTCTTTAAGTGTGGGCAAGAGGAGACTGTGTCACTTTTCTTATGCTTTACATCGCTATGCTCAGATGTGTGTGGAATGACTCATAGTCCTTGAGGAAGTCCTTTTTGAAAACAGAAAAAATAAACTAATTACTTTATGGTTCCAATATTGGCGCAGTCACTTGAGATTGTTTCTGTCAAGACTCTCTAGAGAGCACTCAGTAGACTGATGGAGGTTTTGGTTTGTGACAGAGGGGCCTCTTGTGTTTAGTTCTGAGATAACATACAATATCCTTTGTAATAGAGACATGCCTGCTGTTAAAAATATACAATTCTTGTCATATGGATCTTAAGTCCTTTATTTTTCCTCAAAATGTAAGTTTTATTTTTTCTTTCAGAGCTCAACAGAAAGTATATTATTTCTACTGATTGCATCAGGAGTTGTGCTGAATTAGGAGAGAAGTCTTGTTCAGATTTCATAGCTTTTATATTCTCTCTAAGATCTCAGAAATAGGCACAATTGACCAAGCTAAATGAAAAAAAAGTAGTACTTATCACCTGCAGAGATTAAAGTCTTATCGTTCCTCACAGTGGCTTCTAAAAAGACAGAGAATTAAAAACACCATTTTTTATAATAAATAAATTAGAAAAACTTAAATTTAGATTAATTCTGTGGTTAATCTGGCCATTACATTTGAAGGAAGAGATCTAGTATGAAACTTTAATTGACTCCTAGTTAAAATTCCTGCTGAAAGACTAGGTAGGGCTCTGGTGCATAAAAATACAGACAAAGAAATGGTTAAAAGCCCACACCTTGTTTTGGATCCTGCCCCTAGCCCTTAATTAAAATTACCTAACTTCTTTGAGCTTCGGTTTCATCTATAAAAATGCTGAAAGATGATATTTACCCCTTTAGGTGATTGTGGATAATAAATGAGATTATATAATAAAGCACTGAATACTGAACTCAATGCCTAATACACAGTCATAGGACTTAGTAAATGTTAAGTCATCATCGTCGTCATCATCATCATCATCATCATCATCATCACCACAGCAACCTTGTGAGCTATGTAGCACAGATGGGGGCAGATTTATTTATATTTTAACAGATAAAAAAATAGGCTAAGAAGGGTTAAGTGACTTGTCCAAAATGGTAGAGCTTATTGTTGACAATATCAGGCATGGAAAAGACCCTTCCTGACTCCTCGTCCAGTTATATTTCCACCAAACTATAGTTTGCTTGTAGTTTGGCAATAAGTGTATTTCTCATTAGGTTGCATAGCTTATGGTATTATTTATACTATACAGTATTAAGCATTTAATTATTTCTTCCTATAGTTAAGTACAGCCCCTAATGATGGCCAGACGTCTTAATGAACAGTGAGAAATGGCAAAGGAAGAATGAAGAGAGACTCCATACCCCCTAGATTGTTTCAACAGAGGAGTGCCAGAGAGACATTCCCAGTTCTCAAGATGCACTAATTAGAAACATTAAAATTGACACTGAGTGAGATTAAAGATTACATAGGTAAACCAATACGCTAGTGTGAGCTTCTCAGTGCACACAAATCTCTCATGCTTATTTTCTTTCATTCTTAGAAGTCAAAAGAATTCCATATTTTGTTTATAAGCCCTGCCAGGTGGGCCTCACATTGAAAGTAATAGCAAAGCAGTCTGATGACCCAGCCTCCAATTCACCAGTAGTGACTTCTCACTTTTCCCAGTGTTCAAGTTAACTCGTGTCTTATGTCATACACGTGCAAAGATGGGTTTGCCAAAAATTCCAGGAAACTATAATGATGATGACCATTTATTGAAACCTACTATTGGATGACACTATACATGACCTTTATAGATGTTCTCATGTTTGTTTAATCCTAGCAACCGGTCTAAGGTTAACACACATTGACAAAACTTTGAGATTTGATCCCTCCATAAGATGAGTTCTTTCCACCATACTGCCCTAGGAGGGCCCGATTCCCTTACTGTGTGATTTTAGACAAAGACCCTTCCTCTCCCTGGATCTCACTTTCCCCACGTGTGGAATGAGGGGGATGCTTTCTAAGGGTCCCTTCTCTTGTAAGATTTTAAAGATTCCAAAAGCTCCCCATATGATGCCATGTTTAATAGTAAGTAAACTGAAATGGTCCTTGATTTTCTTCAGAAATAGCCATTCTCCTAGATGTATTGTACCTCTGGCAGTAAGCAAATTATCGTAGAAACATAATCTAGCTAGGAAAGCTAGATACTAGATCTTTATCCACAAGAGAAGGCATCCCAATATGCTGTGGGCTCTGGCAGGAAAGCCTCTGGGGTTGTGTTATATACTGAATGTTCATGTCCCCTCAGATTTATATGGTGAAGCCTAATCCCCAATGTTATGGTATTAGGTCATGAGGATGGAGCCCTTAGGAATGGGATTAGTATCCTTAAAAGAAGAGGCCAGGGAGCTAACTTGTTCTCTTTCTGCCAAGTGTGGATACAGTGAGAAGTTGGCAGTCTGCTACCAAAAAGAAGGGTCTCACCAGAATCTGACCATGCTGATCTTGGACTTCCTAGCATTTACAACTGTGAGAAATGAATATCTTTTTGAGCCACCCAGTCTATGAGATTTTGTTATGGCAGCCTAAACTGACTAACAGAGGTTGGAAGAGTAGAGGGATCAAAAGGTGACCTAGAGCATCAACCATTGCTAGCCACATGCACTGCATCTTACATGAGTTTTGGGGGATTTCAAAACTTTGGAGGGGGAGGAATCCAGGGATCACATGCCTGACCCTTATCTCTTTAGCTTCATCTCTTCTTGCCTCACCTCATCTTACCTCTATTGCCTCTATTGCACTGTACCTTCACTTCCTTTGTCTTCTTGATTAGGTTCTGCATTTTTGCCAGCATCTTTACAAATCTGCTTTCTCTGTTTGGACTCCTTTCCTAACCACCCTCCCTTCCTCCTTCCATTACTTGACAAAATGCTATTCAATCTTCAACATTCAGCTCAGGTTGTCTATTTTCCATAGCATCTTTCCTGATCGTTCCCCAGTCCCACAGCTCAGGCCGAGGCAGGTGCCTTTCCATGATGCTCCCAGAACACGCACATTTTTATTCTCTCAGAGTTCTTGCCACACTGTTTAGTCACCACCCATTATCTGTTCATCTCACCTGAACCATTAGGGAAGGGGCTTTTTCTTTCTTCCTGCTTTCTTCAGCACCTAGCCCAGAGCTGGGTGCATAAGAGGCACTTAGTCAGTGTGTGACTATTGGATGTGATTAGGACAATCCGTGGCGGACACTGAAATGGGTTGTCATACAGCCAAATAACATTTGGATCCTGCTCTCAAGGAGCTCTCAATACAGTAGGAAGTAGCTGGTTCTCCAGGGAGCAGATCTGGCATTGCTTGTGGGGCTAGGTGTCAAACAAAATGTTTTCAGGAACACATGTATTCAGAATATGTATTCAGGATGCCATGGACATCCTGCTACTGTTTCCTCCCTCGCCATTATATGGCAGGTGCCTTGACCATCTTACTATCCATGGAGGTCATAGGAGAGGGGACAGGGGCACATATGGCCATGCACTCTATACTCCCCTTGCTGAACTGTGTGCCTTGGCACAGGCCTGCATCTGTGTGGAGGGAGAGGGTCCTTTTCTTTGTTACAAAGACATTCGCCATTCACCAAGTCATGTACCTAAAGAGCTGCTTGTACCCAAGGAGGTGCCTTGTTCTAATGTGCACAAAGGAGTCCTATGGTCTAATTGGTAGCCCTGATGTTTTATGTCTCAGAATGAGCAGAAGAGTGGATACTAGTGGCACTTAGAGCTTCTTAAACCTGGCACTGCCATTGTAGGTCTGTTCTCACACTTCTAGCCCTGAAGCAGTAAGGATAGTCTTTGGGACTGTAGAGGAAAGGTATTCACTCTGTGCAGATAAGAGCTGGAATATCAAAACTGGAGATTGGAACCAAGAAGAGTGCCCACAGTAATATCTACAGGATAAAGTATTTCTCTCCTTTACATTAGTGTTAAGAGTCAGGAATAGGCCCTGGTAAAATTGGAGTGAAGATTATTCTGGGTTCAAATTTCATTTAATATGTCATTTAAGTCATATGAATCTCAGTTTTCAGATCTGTTGGTGAGGTGAAGGGGGGAATGTGTGCAACCTTTAGCTTGAATACTGTGGCCTCACATGGTAGAGGATCATGTTGAATAAATGTGTTTTAATTTGTTGTAAGCCTTTGCTCAAATCTCCAGAGTCTTTGAATAATCATCTTTGCTAATTTTGACTAGTTTAATAGATTCCTCTACAGAGGAGAGACTTCTTTCTCCAACCATTCCCCAAAGTCACTAAATCTCTTTAAAGGATTTTTAGCAGGAGGGTGACATGGTCAGATTTGTGGATTAGAAAACTCATTTTTGCTGGTGAGTGCATCTCCCAGGGTGAGTGGTAAGCATTAGATAAAATGTATGTGAAAAACTCTTGACATATGGTTGGTACTGAATAGATGTTCATTGTTTTGGTTGTTAAATTATATCTTATCAGCTGAAGTGTGACCTTAGAGGAATCACTTCCTGCCCCTGGATCTTAGTTTCTCCATCTATAAAATTCAGGTGATCTCTACAGTTTTGTTTGTTAGCTTATTCATTCATTCATTCATTCATTCATTCATTGTAACCTTTGGCTCTTTTCTTTCTTAGTGACTCTCAGCTCAGATAACCTGGGTTTTCCTCCAGTCTATTTCATTAGAACTTTAATATCTTTAACCTGATATAATTTCCATTTGATTTTGGGATTTCAATTAAATTTTTAAAATACATGGTGTTATTCTCTGAAAAGAGGCAGTTATAGCAGGTGGAGTCCAGGAAGAATTCTGTAAATGAGAAAACAGACTCTATTTTAACAGCTTTTGTGGCTGCCTTTGTCCTCCTTTTGGTAAGTTACTCCTTATTTTTATGGGCCCACAAGACATCTAACAAAGAAGGACATACCATTTAATTATCTAGAGATTAGACATATTATTTGACATCAATAAAATTTCATTTTGGTAGGAAGGAAATAATTGATTGCTCAACCATTTACAGTTGTATTAGATCAAAAAGCTAGGCTGATGCCAGTCGTGTTAAATACTCATTTTTAAAAATCAATTACTCTGCTTTGTACAGTGTGGAAGAGATAGACGCTGCTCTCCAGGAACTCGGTCTATTAGGAGAGTAACTGAAACAAAAACCAGCCTCTCCTCAGGGCTTTTGCAAAGGTGACAGGTGCTGTAGGAGTAGAAGGGAGAGAGGGAACCATTTTATCTGGGATGTCTTAGAGAAGATTCTTGGAGAAGGTGGTCTCTGAGATGTGAGTTGTGCCTTGAAAGACACATGTGGCAAGGATCCCTAATTAAGAAGCAGCTAGCACAAAGGCCCATGGGTCGGATAGTGCAAGGCATGTTGGGAAACGGTGAGGATATCAATGTGGCTAAGCGCTAGAAGGCACCAAAGTGTAAGTGAGAGTTGAGGTTAAGTTGTGGAGGACATTAAAAGCCAAGCTGAGGACTTTGACTTTGTTTTCTATGCAGTGAAGTGCCAGAAGTCCCCTCCCCACCACCTCAGGTAGGATTTGCATATAATGTATCAATGATTTTTGATTGGGAGAGTAATCATTTTAGTCATGTTCAAAATCACTTATTCATAGTAATAGAGAAATCTGGTCTTTTTTCAAGTTTTGTGAGATATCGGTTCAAAAAAGAAAATGCCTTGCTAGTAATTAGTATATAAGAGAGGCAATGAGGAGAAGCTGTGAGGTACTGCACCAGGGATCTGAGTTTGAGTAATGGCTTGGTGGTGTGCCCAGTAGGTCACCTGAAGCAATTCACTTCCCCTCTATGAGCCTCCATGTGCTCATCTCTGAAAGAGGGATAACCATTTTCTTCTCAGATGGTTATGTTAATCAAGTGATATAAGTGAGAAAATATTTTTGTAAACTTTAAAATACTATATGAAATACTAAACTCTAAAATACTATATGAAATACTAAACTCTAAAATACTAAGTAAGAACTGTTTTTTGTTAAGAACAAAAAGTTTCAGTGAAGCTGCATTCAAAAGGAGAGAGTCCTACAGGCATTTCAGCCCATTTAGCTTAGGGCCAGTGGGGGAGGAGTTCCCTCCCAATTTCACATTCCACCCCAGGGCCCCAGGCCTCCTTACATTAAAAAAAAAATTGTACTCTTCCACAGTCAACGCAAGTTTAACGTTTTTCTCTAGAGCAAGCAATCTTTGAGCTTAGAGCCTTAATTATTAATTCCTTCATTCATTTCATAAGTGACACTATTATATGCCAGATACTGTTCTAGGCACTTGGAATACATTGGGGAGCAAAAGAACAATCCCTACTCTAGTGGAGCTTACATTCTATTATGTGGGGGTGGGTAAGGTGGAGGGGCAAGCAATAAACAGTTAAACATAATAAAAATGTATAGTGTATGAGAACATGATAAACGGTATGGAAAAAATAGGGCAGGGTGAAGAGGGTCAGGTATGCTTAGTGTGAGAGCAGTTTACAGTTTAAATTAAAAAAAAAAAAACTTATGTTAAGGACTTTGTAAATGGAATAGCCCTAAACAAATGTCAGAGATTTATACTTTTAGAAAAGTTTGAAACTGCCAAAGTTGTCACATCTTTTTGTACACTGAGGATTATCTCACTTTAATGAACTTTATTCATTCATTCATTCATTCATTCAATATTTATTGAATGCCTGCTTAACTGAATGAATAAATGCTGATGATAATAATAATAGCTATTATTACAGAATGTCTACTATGTTTTAAGCATTATTTATATAGGATCTCATTTAATCTTTGTAATAACTCAGTAACAAAGACATATGTCCCAAATGAGCAAAACTCTAGACTGTAGGCAGTGAGTCTTATTAAGGGAACCCTTCTTTCTGAAAAGTTAAAGTAGGAAGAAAATGGCTTTGATAGGGATTACTGATGTCTTTCAGATTGGCAGGGTGAACTGCTTATCAGGTTCTGGCATTGTCCCCCCTTCCATTATCTTTGATGCTTTATCAGAAGTCACCAGTGGATTCAAGATGTGGCTATTTGAAAGAGGTTTTTGTCCCAGCTCCTGGGGTAAGCAGGTTGATGTGGTTGGTGGTCAAACTTTATCATAGAAAATTGAGGACCCCCTGTATTAAAATCCTCGGTTTTGTAAGATGAAGTCATGTGCCCCTTCATTAGAGATGGACAAAATTAAGGAAATTATGAGAGTACGTAGACATTTTAGCTTTTTTACATTATAGCTACCAAGTTAATAACAAGTATAACATTGTGTTCCAGTTAGACTCACTAAGAAAGGAAAGTCTCAGCCTCTAGATTGCATAGTAGGTAACTAATCAGCTAAGAGGAAAAGAGGATGAAGGGGCTTGGAAAACCTACAATTGGGAACCAAGAAGAAAGACAGATGAGAAGTCCTGGTCACACTTCCAGTCCAGGCTGGTGGGGCTCAGGAGATAGACCCAGTCACTCCTTCCTCCCCTGTCCCCCCAGTACTATAGCTCACTGTGTGTCTGGTTGTTGAGATAGAGATCCAGCTAGAAATGACACTGCTTTCTGCTGGAGAAACAACAAATAACCAGAGAGAGCTCTATGAAATCTTGCCAGTTTTGCTCTTTAAATTTATAACTCTTAAATCCATGGTCTCCTTTCCATATCCAAAGCCACTGCTTCACCACCTCTTTACTGGTTTACTAAAATAATCTTTTAAATTTTAAGCTTTCTAATATCCAGATTTGACCTTGTCACTTACCTGTTTTGAATAATTCAGTGACTCTCTACTTCCTATAGAACAAAGCTAGACTCTTAATGTGGCATGTAAGTCTTCCTTTCCTCCCAGTTATGTGACCAGACCTTTAGGGTTCAGCTCAGCCTTCTCTATCCAGGCAGCCACGCCTGATCACCGGCATACTTCTGTATTCTTGCTTCTGTGGATTCTGTATACAATGTTGCTTTAATTATAGTTTCCTAATTATTTGCTTGCCTTTCTTTCTCAGTACCATGTTTCCAGTTACTTGAGACAAGCATTATTCATTTTGTATCCCAACTATATTGTTAGTCACCACATCTAACTCTGATAACTTACCCTTCTTGTCTCCATGGACACATCCTGCCTCTCTGGCACACATTATTTATTCCTCCTTCCCTAGCATTCCTTTTCAAGTCACTTCAATTCATACCATTTACCAAGCAGTTGATAGTTTCTGGAAATAGGAACATAAGGAATATATGATTGCGGTTTTGTGGATCTCACGGTCTAGTGGGGAGACTGCTGGGACAGACATTCTTTTGTGCAGTCTTTAGAGCCTGCAGAGACTTTAGAGTGGCCTCAGGGAATTTCTTTCCTCTAAGTCTTCAACAGGGGAGGCCCTGCTCACTCTCTTATTCTTGGGATTCTGCAGAAGCTTTTGTTTGGATGGGAGGCAAAGGGATTCCACCGCAGAAAACAAAAACAAAAAAAACCCCTCAATTGTTTGGATACCATTTTAAAGCAAGACATACTGTGTTAAGCACTATACAAACAACCTAAGCAAGAGAGACAGACACTCTTTCTTCTTGTTGGCAAAAGTCAGTTTCTTTGATAAGCCCCAGCCTACTTACCCCCACCTACCTTGTGGAGTAATATTCTCTTTTCACCAGTATGTAAATCAGAGATCTTCAAATATGGAGGCAGGGAGACAACATTTTAGCTACTTCAAAGCATTGAGTTTCCTGGAGAGGACCTGGGCTGAGTCCCCTATACCCAGGGCAGGGTTAGTGACTCTTCTGTGCCAGTAGAATATTCTACATCGACCTCGGTGAGAGCCCTGACCACAGTGTGATGCTACTGCCCATTTTATACGTGTCAGTGCCCTCACCACCATGGGACAATGTGAGCCTCTTGAGGGCATGGCCTCTCTGTGTCCTGAGTGCCTGGCAGTGGACCTTGCAGAGAACAGATGCATATTCAGATTTGGGGATGAAAAGGAAGAAGTATAAGGGGGGGTTGCAAGCAGCGGATAGAGGAAAATCTTGACCATAAAGAGCCACCCATTTCCCAGCATAAAATCTGGACCTGAAGACTGAGAAGTAAGGGGAATAAAGGAGCATGTTGTGAGGGGAGAGGAAAGCATGGTCATGAGCGGAAGCATTCAGAGATTCAACTTTCCAAGTCTTCTGGATGACATTTGTGGGAAAGCATGTCTCACCTCAAGGAATCTAGCCCTTCTCTAAGACTGAGCTGAGAAGGGGCAGGTTGTCCTTGAATTTCTTCTGTGTAGTGGGGACTTGAATCCAGAGGCTGAAGTGATGTCACAGTATTTCTAATTCTCAGAAGTTGTCACTTGACCCAAAAAGGCTTTAGGTCAATACTTTAGGAAAGCATTGATTGTGGCCTCAGGGAAACTAATGTTTCAGGAGCACAGGCTCAAGGCTCTGTCCAAGCTGTGTTCATCTATGAGTGTTTTGACCTTTCCTCTCCATCCCCTCCGACTCCCATACCCTGCCAGAAATTCAGCTCACTGAAAGTGATGGGCGTATTCAAGGAGGTCATTTTTTAATTTGCTAAGAATTCAGGATTCCTGTTTGAATCTACAGCCTCATGCTGAGAAGGACAAGTCTCTTCAACCTTGACAGCCACAATTTCATGCCATGGGAGAAGAAGATACTTTAAAAAAAGTATTCCGATTGATTGATAATAATATTTTAGTTTAGTATTATTTTGCTTTGGCCACCTTGATGGTAACTTCCAATTCTTCACCCAGGGAAATCACTATTTCATTTTCCCTCATTGCCTAGGAATAGTAAAATTTCTGCAAACTTTAGACATAAGAGTTATGCAAAAATGCATATCCATCATTAGGAAAGTATCTTCATTAACACTTAAACAATGGTTCCTTACCCACCAAAGAGTTAATCTATGTTAAACCTATCTATTGACATGCAAATTTTAGCTTGCTTACCCCAGGTTTTACCTGCTCCACTCACCGCTATGACCTTTGAGGAAACCTTTGAAAAAATGTTTCCAGTTTTTATGTCCTGCTGTTTCCCTAATCGACAGAATTTCAACAAGCGGTGGATCTGTAGGGATGACTAAAGAGCAGAAGCATCTGCCAAACTAAAAACTGCTTGCTTTATACAGGAAAATTCATTCAGCCTTGTTTTTATAACATATTTTACAATGTATTTTTATTAACTACATTTATCCTGTGAGCATCCAGAGATGTACAATGAGAATTACAAAGGCTACATTTTAGAAATCGAAAAAATCATAAGCCTGCCTTAATAGTTAATGCGCATGCATATGAGGACCGGAAGTAATATATATCCATTATTGGTATTCATTACTATTTTATACATTATCACACTAGGGTAAGGGATCAGCTTATACTGATATGCATTTGAGTATATGGCTGTTTGTCAAATGGGCCACTGAATCTACTCACTGCTGTAGCTGTGGGGTAAGAGAAACTTTGTTTCAGACATGTTGTCACTTTACCAGAAATTAACTTGTCTGGACAAGACAGTTTGTTTGCTTTTATTGTCCTCAAATTAAACTACTCTCTGAATTTCAATTTGTCTTAAATGTTTGATTAAACACTGGGAGAATTGTCAATATGGCTCAACTTCTAAGTCATTAAACATCCTAATCCTTCACATTCCTTGGGGCTGAGTCCATTTTCTTTCAAATTTCTTTCAAGCGCCACAGTAACATCAGATGTCAGGAGGGTTAGAGCCTTTACAGTGGCGCTGCAGTCTGGTGATCATCCTCTGTGTGGGAGGCGTGGGGCTTGACTTGAGGTCTACAACTCACTAAAGACTAAATAAAAAATAAGCTTAGGTTAATACATTCCGAAGCAGATGGAAACCCATGTATGTAGTTGTTTCAGAACTCCAGCTTACCCCTGTGTGCTCATACCTGCTTCTCTCAAATAGACAGGCAATGGAGAAACTTTTGTCATGCTTAGTTGAGATCCCAGTTATTGAAATTGGAGAGATTAATGCATTCTCTTGAGCCCAAACACCTGTTCATCCTGTATCCCCTACCACGAATAATCAGTTCTTCAATTATGATAGGCCTGTTGAGAAAATTGTTCATCTTCTTCTTATAATTTTTATGCCTACTCAAAATGAATATTTAAACCATGGTTTGTCAAGAGCTATGTCCAGTTGTTAGGTTTGCACAATGGTATGTGAGTAGGGCATAAGCAAAACTGGGTTTTAATATAAAAATAAAATGCTTGGGATTTCTCAGTCTTATCCTACTAGAATACCAAAATCCCATTCTAACCCCCTCCCCTGCCTTTTTTAAACACCCCTGGTCACTAATATATGCTCAAAAAGAAGATAATTATCATAAGGCATCTGTATGATTACAGATTACCCGATTGCAAATCCTCCTTCTTTGGCAAAATGACGTGATTGATTTTGGAATTTGAATCTCTTTGTGATACAGTGCTTAGAAGTGACCATTTCAGCAAAGGCAAAGGGGACTTAGGCATGCTCAGAAAAGAGTGCTGCACAAATAAGGGGAATCACACTGAATTGCCAAAGATTATTTTAATGGCTCAAACCCCTTCCTGTTACAATAGTGACAGGAACATCTTTAAACTCTTCTTCGAAGAACTTGTGAATTGAAATAGGAAATGTTTTAATAAGTTTAAATTATTTGAAAATTTGTATTAGGATTTTCAGGATGAGTGATTTTCATGTTCTCCCTTGTTCATTAAGCAGAAGCAGTCTTCAATGCATTTTCCTTCTATAATATATATATATATTATTTATAAGATTATGTATAGCATTGTGTTGCAAAGAAATATACCTCTTTAGGATGACTATAGTTTTAGGGAAAATATGCATAAACCCGTTCTCTGAAAAGCTACATTTCAGAATAATGTTTTTCCCTTTGGAACTCAAAAAAAAAAAATTAGGTCTGGTCGTAATTTCCGTTTGCGAGTTTATCTAAATGGTGACAAATATCAGACTATTTTATACATCAGAGGATAATGATACATCAGTTTCCTAATTCTGAAATCCCCGTTTGTTGTCACAATGGAAATGAAGATTTCACTCAAGCACCTGCCTGGAACAGAAGTCCTTCTGACAGACTGTGCATAACCTCTCATTAAATCAGCATGCAGATGACTAACCAGCAGATGCTGCTGACATGAACCCAGATGTAATCTCTTTAACCTTGTCCTGTAAGGCGCGTACAAGTCGTGACCGGGGAATTCAAAGTAAATTAGGTTTTATGTGAAAGTCTATAATCTAAATTCAATTTGATTAAAACGATGCCCCCTGATTTGTGTTTGCAATGAAATATTCCATTGCAGCTATTAGCAGTGTCGTTTTTTTTTTAATTTGTACACCTAAGTCTATTCACATCTATGTATCTTATTTTTAAGATGGCCAGTTTTTCATCATTGCCCTGCCCCCACATTCTTAAAATGAAGAGGCTTTTAAAAGAAGAAGATATAAGCAAAATAACTATTTATCAAAAAAAATCCACTGAGATGGCAAATGTTATCTGTTTCAGGAATTAATGGTAAAAGGATCACTTTACAAGTTCAAATATCGTTGTTCTCTATGTTGCAAATATTTTCTCTATATTTAATATCAGACTATTAGGACTCCTTTATTACACATTAGCATCATCCTGCAACTATATTATTAAATTAATCATTCTCATCAACACAGTTCCTCATGGTAATCCAATCAGCGATAATAAAAAATCATCAGTCATTACCAGGATTCCACTGTTGTTTTTACATTTCCTGTTCGTTTTCTAAACTTTCTATTTTTAAGTATTGCAATTCCACTTTCTGAGGATAACCTACAGAGAATGTAAACCACCTTGGCTTCAGCTGTCTTTTGAGGTGGGAGCTGAGTTACAGGAAATTTTACAATGTATTTGTTAACACTATGGTTTTTCCATCCTCTTGCTATAACGCTTGGGTTTGAATAAGCTAATGCTTAGCAGACCCAAACCCTCTCCACTTATACCTGTCACCTAGACATTCGCTGCTTGGCCTCAATGTGCTCCTGAGAAGCAGGGTGCAGGGGCTGAGATACGGGGTATTAAGGAACCTTCGGAACATACTCAGGAGGGAGAAAACTGAGGGAAGCTCGTGGTATTTACTGTTGGGGACCTCAGTGAACTTCTGGGTAAGCGAGTACTCCCTGCTGAGGGTTGCTTCTGCTATTGATTGATTGGTTCTATTATGAGCACTGAGAACATAAGTTTGTTTTATGCTGTCTTAACCTAAAGCATCCTCCATGAGCAGTGGTTGAATTAGAATGCATACTGGATTGGGACTCCAGAGACTAGAATTCTAATATTGTCTCTTATCTTTTGATAGCTATCTGTGTTGTCTCGGTCTAGTCTCTTACTTTAGATGGACATTATGCTACTGCATAGATATGTGGCATCATCCTTTTTAAAATTTACTAACTGAAAATTTTAAAATTTAAGGTATAATTTACATTCATTAAGGTGCCCAAATCTTAAAGGTAGACAAGGATTAATTTTTAAATACGTATACATTCATGTGGCCACCACCCAAGTCAGGATGTGGGACACCCCAGAACCCCAGCAAACTCCCAGTTGCTCCCCTAGCCACTCTTTGGACGACTGTCACTAATTGAAATATGAGCCGTGCCTTAATATGTAAAAGTCTTGATCTCATTTAGCTGAATATGTTTGGACACCATCCACTTAATAAATGTTTAATACATATTGTTCCTCTTTGGGAATTACTCTGACTTTTCTGCAGTCTCTTGTTTTAAGCAAATGAAGTTCCTAAGTAACCTATTGCTCCCTGAGTCTTAGGCTGACTAAGAAAAAACCCACAGGACTCTCTTTAGGTTCCTGAGAGGCCAACAATAGCATAAGGGCTAAGATTCCCCAGTGCTTAGCCCCAACATTCTAGGTTTCAGTTTGGCATCTGTGCAAAAAACAAAAGCAATTGCTTTCACATGTGACACTGGGTATACAGTACCAAATTGATTAACAATAACACCACGATATTGATGTAGAGCTTTAGGATTTTCTAATGCATTTTTGTCTATATTACCTTCTTGGATCTTCAAGCTACTCTGCAAGGTCTGTGCTATTCCTCTCTTTTACAGAGGAGAGTATGAAAGCTCAGAGAGTGGAATGACTTGTTCAGGATCACACAACCAGGAAATAGAAGTATTTGAATTTTACTTTAGGTTGTTCCGTTCTGACCTCAGAGCCGCTTAAAACAGTAGAAAAACCTCCAAAACCTTGACCCTGTGTTCCAAAATGCCATTTTCTCTGTCTCTGTCTGTCTGTCTCTCTCTCCCTGTACATATATATTTTTTCTTTTTCTTCCTGCAGGAAAACAGCCTATAGGAGTTCCTGTTTCTTTCCTTTCTACCTCACATAGGATAGTAGTTTTGTTAGTTGTTGGACCAGTGAGAAATGGCAGTGGCAGCATGTGGGTAAATTATTCCATAAGAATATTATCGTAGAGCTGTCGTGGAAGGAAGTAATTAGTCTGAACTGGAAGCAGTGTCCAAATGGGGCAACAGAGTCTGGCCTTGCACTCAAAGGAGTAACTTGAGTTTTGCGGGCTGGTCTCCAGATATTAAAATGCCCAGCAAAGAAGGCCACCTACTAGGATGGCTATCTGCTCTGAGCATTTTCCCCTTATGTGAGTGAAGTAGGGGCCAGAGGGAAGATTGTCTTGAGCTTCCCTGTCAGTAAAGTAGCCACCAGTCACATGTGGCTATTTAAATTTTGATTACTTCAAATTAAATAAAGTTGAAAACTCAGTTCCTCATTTGAACTAGCCACATTTCAAGTGCTCAGTAGCCATATGGTTACCATATTGATCAGTGCAGATATAGAACATTTCCATCACTGCAGAAGTTCTGTTGAACAGCACTAGTCTAGAGCAGGGACAGCCTCCACCCTATTTGCTGAGAATTCTCACTCAACACATTTTGGAGAGGTGTACCCTAGACTCTGGACAAACCTCTGCAGGTACTCTCCCTTTACCCCCAACTCAGTCCCTATGTCCACTACTTTGCAACTTGGTAACCAGTGCCTTAGGGAATAAATATTTCTTTTTCATTTCCCACCTTTGGCTCTTTTACTTGAAGATGGAGGCAGATGTCGTATTTCAGAAGAAACAATAGTTGATTCTCTTTGTTGCTAAAATAGAAGGGAGTCAAGTCTTTGGGGGTTCTGAAAGTGGGAAGAGGATATGAGGATCCCCACTTGAATTACATTTTTCTTTAGCTTAACTTTCCTCATGTTTACTAAACAAGAAGTTTTTAGAAAAATATGTACCTAACCAATAGGAGACTAACTCCTCCCTCCACCACTACCACATAAACCAAATTGGGTCTCACATGTTTGTAGTTTGGGGAGAGAAAGTTAGGGGGACTGTTTCAATTTTGGTCATGAGGTAATGGAGATCTTTTGAATTTTGAGGGAGAAGGTCATGAGCATCTTTCAAATCACCTTAGATTTTAGGATGTGATTTGTGATTATTCGTAATGCTAATAGGGATTTTCATATTTAGAATGGCTTATTAGTATCAGGAATCAAACTCTTTTATTAACGGCAGGACATCTTAAAACAATCACTAGTCATTGTTAAAGTAGGGAACAGCTCATTATTTTTCGTATCTTAAAGATTGAACCCTTCACCATGATTAATAAAGGATAATTGTTATCTGCTTTGGTCACAAAAAAAAATCATGTACAAAAGAAACGCTTTGGCGAATTAAAAGTAAAATGGTAGCATGAACACTTGTATCTGCGCTGCTAATTAAAAGACTTAACTTATTAGGCCTTGAGGGGGGAGGGAAAGAGAAACAAACAAGTATAATTTGCCAGATTAATTTTATGGTCTGTTCTATTTAATCAAACTATACCTTTTAGTGAAAATGACAAATCTAGGTTGTCAGAATGTGGTAGATAAGGAAGATAAAGGTCATATATTTTAATGTCACAGAAGGTCTTATTAAAGGAACCTTAATTACATTAGGTGCCCATGAAACATTAATTAAATACTGTCTGAAATAATTAGGTCCAAGTTACTGATGGTTTAATTAAACTCAGTTTCTTATTTTATAAGAAAACTAAAGGTCCAGTATCTCTGTCGGCAGCATAATTGATAGTATGTCAAAAAGGCAAAATAGTAACCTTGACCAACCATGGAAAGAGGGTGATATGGCTCACAGGGCCTGTGTGCATTGACGCCATTCTCCATGGTGGCCTGTGCTGCCATGAATACCTCATGATGTGTGAGCTTCTGTAACCTCTCAGGTTCTGGGTCACAAAACATGGGTGCCCTAGACTAGGGGAGGTGGATACAATACAGAGCAAATTCATGACCTAGGGCTTAAAAAGTTTCTGCCACGTGTGCAGAAAGATGAGATGCCTTAAACATGTACCTTTTCCTTTTAAAAAATACATCCCGCCTTTTGTCACTTCTGCGCATTGTATCTCAGAAATGTTAGACACTCTTTCTGACCGCTCACAACCTGCACAGAGGTTTTCATGGCATTGAAAAAGACTGCCCTAAACTCCATCCCCATATTTATTTACTATCTCTATGCCATAACTTTCATTGTCTTCTTTAGTTGCATATTTTGGCAGTTAGGAGCATGGGCTTTGGAATCAGACTGCAGGGTTTGAATCTCCGCTCTACCACAGCTGTGTGACCTTGGGCTAGTTGCTTTTTTGATTTTGTTTCTTAATCTGTAAAATATTATATGTAATAATATCTACTTAACAGCGTTGTTATGCAGATAATGCTTTAATGTATATAAAGTATTTAACGCAAACGAAAAGATTATGGTGAGCCGTAAAAAAATGGCACAGAACATTCTGTGGTTGACAGGATTATGGGGATTCAAGACCCAAGTGAATTAGTTGGATGTAGGTAAATGCAAGTAGAATACCAGTTTAAAATAACTTTAGAATATACCAGAAAGGAAAAATACAATATAAAAGCAAAAATATAGCTGGAGATTTTATGGACTGATGATTTGAAATAAGCTTCAGGTCTGCTTTTTAGTTCGTTTGTTTTTTGTATGGCTTTGTTTTTTTTTTTTGTTTGTTTGTTTTGTTTTGTTTTGTTTTAGGCAAGGTAACCCTTGGTTGACCTCACAGATTTCAAGAACCTTGTCAGTTTACAATCCCTTATTTTTTTTTTTAATTTTTATTTGTTATACCTACAGCACCTGATTAAAATAACATCTAGTATTTCTAGATAGTCTCCCATCCAGGCCCAACTCTGCTTAGCTTCTGGATCAGATGAGATCAGGCTTGTTCGGGGTAGTATGGCTGTAGTAGCTTTGTTTTTTGAGCCTGGAGCTGAGAAAGCCTCTGTGGTGAGGACACCTTGAGGGTTGGTGATTTGGTTAGGGCAGGAGGAGAGCTTAAGTCCAAACCACTGCACTCTAGGACAGCCAGCTCTTCTTTCACTTTGAATGAGACAAAAAATAATCAGGATAATAGCATATAGTTTATTAAGTGCTTTAACATTCATTATCTTATTTCTCTTTTCAACAGCTCTGTGAGGTTGGTACTACTAGTAGCCCAATTTTACACATGAGGGAACTGAGGCATAGAGAGGTTGAGATGCTTATGTAATGTCACACTTAGGTCCAGGGATTTAGACTCTATGTGCTATGATTTCTGAGACACCGCCTTCCCTGAGTTCAGCACTGTGTGTGGGGGTGGGGAACCAAGGCCCTTGGGCTCAATCTCACCAATCCCTGTGAGCCGAGAATGGATTTCACATTTTTAAAGGGACATGACCTGAGATTCTGCATGTCTAACAAGCTCCCAGGTGATACCCACGCTTCTGGTCCTTGAAGCACACGTTGCACAGTAAGGATTGTGCCTCACACCAACTCCATACCCCTAAACATGCTCTTTACTTATGGATGCATGCATTAAAGACTACTTTTCATTTGCCTGTATCCTAAGGAATTGAACTTCTTTTCAGTGTTCATAGAAGGTGAACTTTCAACAATTCACATTTAAAACACCCTGAACCTTTTTCCTCCCAAATGGTGATGGCTTCTGCCTGCTACCTCTACTATATATGCCAGCAGTGGGGTGCAGAGATGGGGAGACAGAGAAATATATAACTTAGTCCCTGGCCTTGAGGAGTGTCTTGTTGAGGCCCACCTACAATGCTTAACTTGGGCTCAGTTGTTCCCTTTCATTCTGCCTCTGTCGTTTCAAGTCCTTCTTCCATGATAAGTCTCTATCACAGAGACCCTATTTTCCCTCCACCTTGGGTTTTCATATCTACAATATACTCTAGATCCTTCTTCTGGGCTCTCCAGCCTTCTGCTTTGGCCTCTTTTTTGCTCCTTATTTCCTGTCCCTTGTCCGACTTCCCTAGCAGGAGCTTTCTTCATTTTCCTTCACTCAGTCCTTGGACCTTGGTATGGTGGTCTAGTCAATTTGCACATAATTCTCATTGCAAAGCTCAATGCTAAGCCTCAGGAATCTACTTCTAAAAATGAGGTGGTCTTCTTCCAGAATATGGTCAGTCCTTTCCTCGTTTGAATCTAATCTATTGGATTTGGATGCTAAGCATGAGTAATATGACTTATTTCATTTCTGTTTCACACAATGCTTTTTAATCAGAGTTAATATTAATTACATATATGCCACATCATCATTTAGTACAATAGTTGGTACTCTGCAGTTTTTCATAGTTCAAAGAAAGTAGTGTTATTGGCTAGACTGGAGCACAGCAATCCTTACTCGATAAAGAATGAATTTCTCTGATCATCATCCCACCGCTGATCCTTCTACTTGGACCTTAGTGTATGGTATGCCTTACTATTGTAGCCTTCTTTTACTCCGGAAGTCCTGTTATTTTAAGCTGAATTTCCGGCATGGGTCCAGAATTGTTAAGTATCATTTTTGCTACAATCTTATCCTTCTAGCTTTCTAACCCCACCTACTTCAAACATCTCTCAATTTCTATACCCCTTAATTGAGCCTTACCACCAACCATGCTCCCCATGTCCACACTGATTAAAACAGAATCATGGACTGTGAACACAGAAAGGAATTCATCTGGTATGACTGCCTCAAAATAAGGGCAGAAACTGAAGCTCAGAAAAGAGAAATGATTTGCCCAAGGTCAGACAGCACACAGCCAGTGGCAGAGCAAGACTAAAATGCTCACCTATTGTCCTCTTCTCTTCAATATGTGAAAATTTCAGTCTTGCTAAATCTGTTGCCTCATATAAAGTACTTCAAGTTTTATAATCATTGACATATTAGAAAATAATGTGAATGCCTGCATTCTTTCTTTCTTTTCATTCATTCATTCATTCATTCATTCATTTATTTTTGTTTGCATTCTTTTAAACTTACTGTACATATGCCTATGTTTTACTAATAGAACAGTGGCAATCTTTATTTTTTCCTTTTTCAACACATACCTTGTCTATCATGAACTTCCGTGGTTTTCTTTCCTCACAGCAGTAATTTTCCAGTTAATCTTTCACACACACACACATATACACACACAATTTTAAAATAATTTTTAGTTTTCGATTACAGTTAGCATACACTGTTATGTTGGTTTCAAGTATACAACACAGTAAATAGACATTTATATAACTTACGAAGTGATCACGCTGATAAATCTAGTATTGATCTGATATCATACATAGTTATTACAATATTATCAACTATATTCCCCATGCTGTACTTCACATCCCCATGGCTATTTTGTAACTACCAATTTGTACTTAATCCCTTCCGCCTTTTCACCACCCAACCCTTCTCTCATTGGCAATCCTCAAAATGTTCTTTATGTATGAGTCTGTTTCCATCTTGTTTGTTTTTGTTCCTTAGATTCCACATTTAAGTGAAATCAAAGGCATTTGTCTGTCAGGCTTATTCCACTCAGCCCAATACCTGCTAGGTCCATTCATGTTATTGCAGATGGCAAGATTTCATTCTTTTTTAGGGCTGAGTAATATTCCGTTGTATATATGTATCATCTCTTCTTTATCCATTCATCCATTGATGGATGCCCAGATTGTCTCTATATCTTGGCTATTGTAAATAATGCTGCAAAGAACATATGTATTCGCATATGCCTTTGAAGTACTATTTCGGGTTTTTTTGAATAAATACCCAGAAGTAGAATTACTGGGTCCTTCTTTGTCTCTTGTTATAGCCTTTGTTTTAAAGTCTATTTTGTCTGATGTAAGTATTGCTACTCCAGCTTTTTTGCTTTGTTTTGTTTCCATTTTCATGAAATCTCTTTACTTTCTGTCTGTGTGTGTCTTTTGATCTGATGTGACTCTCTTGTAGACAGCACATGTAAGGGTCCTATTTTCTTATACATTCAGTCACTCTGTCTTTTGATTGGCACACTTAATCCATTCACATTTGAAGTAATTGTTGATAGATATGTAGTTATTGCCATTTCATTATTCATATTTTTGTCTTTTTTTCTTACTTCTTTTTCTTCTTAAAGAAATCCCTCCAACATTTCCTGTAATACTGGCTTGGTGGTGATGAACTCCTTTAGCTTTTTCTTGTCTGCAAAGCTCTTTATATTTTCTTCAATTCTTGCTAGATAGAATAATCTTGGTTGTAGCTCCTTACTTTTCATCACTTCAAATATTCTGTGCCAATCCCTTCTGGTTCATAAAGTTTCTGTTGAGAAATCGCTCCTCCAGAGGGGATTCCACAGCCAAGATATCCCTCCCAATTCTCAAGTGCCACATACAGCTGTGGGATTAGCCCCTTCCGTATCTTTGCCCCTCCTACCAGTGTCAAGGTGGCCTCTTCTGTATGTTCCCTGGTCATCAGGTGACTACCAATGATGGCTGTTCTGTAGTTTAATTTTTGATTTGGTTGTGAGTGAAGTGTTTACCTACTCTGCCATCTTGACCGAAACCCATATATTTTAAAAATAGTGCCCTTTTTGGAAAAAAAAAAAAAAAGACCTCTTTAACCCAGCATATTTGACTTTCTGAATATTGATGATAATAATACACATAAATACTTCCATGAAACCTCCAAACCCGATAAAACCTCAGGAAGTGGTAAAGCTAAACCTAGGAAAGAAAGAAATTTCAAGGCCAGCCATGCTGCCATCCATCCATCTATCCATCCATTTGTTTGCTCATCTGTCCCTCTCTTATGAATTTCAAGGTCTCCTCTGCCATCTTCTTCCCTTAGTCCCTTTGTTTATCTCTCAGTGAGACCACTTATAAAAGGAGAGACACCTGAAGAATCTGAGCTATGCAGAGACCTCAGTTTCTCAGCCTAGTCATTAGGTGCCTAGGACCTGTGAGATAGAAGTCACAGTTTAGCTTCATTTTAAGTAGTGAATTCTTCTTCCAAAGCCATTAGATTGGATTCCAATGAATACAGTATTCATCATTTCATTCATACAATTTTGTTTTGCTTTGTACCATTGAGAAAAAAACTGGGGAGGGAGTCAAGGAGAGAGTATATTGTTTTCATTGCTTTGTTTATATAGAAATATTCAAATTTAGATCTTTTTAAAACTTTTAGGGTTTTACTTACAGCTCAAAATGGATATGGTCATAAATTGCTGTCACATTTTGGTCGATGACCACACAAATGATAGTTATAGATTGATTTGCAAAAACAATAATGTTTTTTAAGGAATAAAATAATTAGGTGCTGCACTGTGGTAGATGTGGTCTTATATTTGCATGTTTGCCTTTACTCAAGCTGTATTAAATTCTAAAGAGAATGAATAAATATTTGAGAATTTATTTTAAAAATCACATTTAAAAAGGGGAAATAGCTTCAGATGTCTAATGTATTTCACACGTCGGTCTGAGCTCCCTTACTTTAACATACCAGGTGAAATGCTTTGTATTGCTACTGTGGATGGCTGCTCCTCTGACATCCGATTTTATTGCAGATCCTTCGATGGTCTTCATACTGTGTCCACAGTGAAGCAGATGCACATGGTGCCTGTGCCAAGGGTTCTGAGTTTGGGACAAAGGGACCACAGCAGGTGAATGAATGAACTCTGGGAGTGGCTCTATGGCTAACTTAACATACTATGGAATATCTCACTCTGTTCCCTTCCCAACAATATTCCTCTTAGATTTCAAGATGTTGCTTTATTTACAAAGAAGCAGTTTGTAAGAAGAGGTAGTCTCTCTCTTATTCCCACCCTCATTTCCTTTCTTTCGCTCAAGTTGCCCAACTGGTAACAGGCTAGGAGACCTTATTTCTTTTCTCTCTCTTTCTCTCAAGTTACATATTGACATGTTTATTTGCCTAGAGTAACTGAGTCTCTGTGGCTCCTCCTTTTATGCGATGCATTTGGATTCAGGGAGGACTCAGTCCCATCATGTCTAAGCCAGCCACCTGGGAGGCAGACAGGTCACAGAAAATGAATTAACCATGACAATTCACAAAGCAATAGAAAGCTTTCCTCAAGAATTGTCCTTTGGGATTTTTAGTATTAAGATGTGCAATCTCATGTGACTTACCTTGATATGGAACACAGCAGTTCAACAAAATCAATATATTTTTTTTATTTGATGTAACAGAAATCTTAAATAAAAGTTATCTGTAGTCCATGGTATGGTCCCTGCTGGGAGGCTTGTTTTCTTTAAGGCAGAGAAAAAAAGGCCCTTTGGGTGTTTTTTAGGAGTCCTGTGAAAATTCAGGAAATGATATCCTAGCAATCCCTAGAGACCCCTTAGAAGGAGCAAAAATCAGCTTTGGGAAAGAGAGGCAATTCCAAATGAGCATATGCATTTTTCATTTAACCTGGCAAAGGAAAATAAACCAGAGTGGGCCAAAATCCATGTAAAAATATCCCTTCTCACAGCACCTTTACCCTTGCCACAGCTGGCAGGGAGTTTGATTAGTTGTGAGTACATGTTGAAAAGCACCCCTCTTTGAAGGCTACCTCAAGGCTATGGGGGCCTGTGGATCTGGCTGAGGTAACCAGAGACCCCAGGTCAGGATGACAGGGTGCAGAGGTCTCAGTCCTAAGGGAATGCATACCCAGCCTGGCAGCTCTAGGAGGCAGCTGGACTTACTTTTCTCCTAAGAGCACTTACCTGCTGTCCTGCTCACTTTGCCATAAAGATCTTTCCTCAAAAAAGTGTCCAATGAATTATGGAGCAGGAATGTAATAACGAAGGTAGAAATGTGTCCTGTTATCAGTCACACACATTCAAGCCCAGTCTGGGGCAGCACAGTATATGGGACTATAAGCTCTGGGATCTTCTCATTCAACCAAGATTGCTCCATACAAAAGTTGACAATGCCTGCCTGAAAGCCATTGTTGATATTCAACGCTTTTTAAAATAGCTGAACAGACTAGACAATAAGGCATGACAGAAAACTTGGACAGGAGGCTGACTTGGAGTCTGGCTTAAGAAACATGCTATTAAAAGTAGGCAACAAACACATGTTTCTGAATGTTTAATTTATTTGAAAATAAGAATCAACTTTACCATTCATTTATTTTCCTTCTCTAAAGCAACAAAGACACAGAACTCAATTTCAGTTGTTCATTAGGGTATCTCTCTAGTCTTCCTTTTTCACACTGAAAATCTCATGTGCAGTAACTCTATGATCTTTGCATGGCCTTTCATAAAGGAATTGAAGCCCTTAAAGGTTTCCTGGAGACATCATAAAATCATTCATTTATTGTTTAATTCATTCATCCAACAAATATTTATTGAGTAGCCACAATGTGCCACCAGTATACAGTGGTGAACAAAATCAACATGGTCCGTGCTAGGGGTCACCATCTATCCCTGATTGCACAACACTGTCCTGGTTTTAGTTCTGGAAATCCTGCATTCTGGAAAACCCCTCAGTCCAGGGAAAACTGGGGTGAATGATCACCCTATTTGCTTCTTGGAAGTTAACAGTCCATGGATTCTTGAGAAAGGTGGGTGGTTGAATTCTGGTGGCTGGAGTCCTGGTAGCAGACCTGTTCTTTACTAGCTATGTGATCTTGATCAGGACACTTTGCTGAGCCCCAGTTTCCTCATTTATAAATGGGAAAAATAATATCTACTTCAAAGAGTTATTTTAAGATTAAATGAAATTTGGTTATTAATTCTATAGAACTGACTGCAATGACAGCTTTTCAGCCAGCAATGAAAGAGGGAGATATAGCTGTACATGTCCTATTGGCTATGCAAATAGGAAAGGCTTTGCTGAACCAAAGTAGAACCTGCCAGAAAGCTGGCTGTAATACTTTGTTACTGGTGTTTAGGGTCTCAGGCCCACAGTACTTTTTTGGGAAAAAAGAATGAATCTTCCCAGGGAGAAGACCAGCTGGTAGCTTAACCACTTTGTCGGCTGGCACGTGAAAAAAAAAAAGAGCAAATACCTATTCACAAAATGGGGGTTTGGGCTGAAGATTAATGCATTTAATTGAAAAGGGGACATATATAATTCTACATTAACCCCCACTCCTGCTGGGGATTGTTTCTTTTTTCCTTTCTTCTTTAGAAGTCTCATAAAGATTTCTTTTTATCTTTGCCAAGCTTATCCATACTTTGTAATCTGAATTAACATTCAGTGCACATCTATTAGGCATCCAGCAAGTACCAGGGACTGGGATGCTGAAAGGAAGCCCACCTTGTTCCTGTCCCCAGAGAGTGGACAGTCTATTTAGAAATACACACAAACATGTACACGTACACAGATATTTTATTTGTTTTTATTTTTTATACTTTTTATTTTTCAATTACATTTGACATACAATATTATATTAGTTTCAGGTGTACAACAGTGATTAGATATTATATAAACTTACAAGACGATCATCCCAATAAATCCAGTACCCATGTGAAACTATCCATAGTTATCATAATATTATTGACTATATTCCTTGTCCTATACTTTATATCCCCATGACTATTTGTAACTAACAATTTGTATTTCTTAATTCTTTTTACATTTTCACCCTTCCCCCTAATCCTCCCACCCATCTGGCAGCCATCAAAATGTTCTCTGTATGAGTTTGTTTCTGTTTTGTTTGTCCATTTGTTTTGTTCTTTAGATTCCACATGTATGTGAAATCATATGTCATTTGTCTTTCTCTGTCTGACTTATTCCACTCAGCACAATACCCTCTAGGTACATCCATTTTGTTGCAGATGGCGAGATTTCATTATTTTTCACGGCTGAGTAATATTTCATTGTATATATGCACCACCTCTTCTTAATCCATAATCTATTCATCCATTGATGGACACCCAGGTTGCCTCCATACCTTGGCTACTGTAAATAATGCTGCAATGAAATATGGACGCACATGTCCCTTCGAAGCAGTGTTTTGGTTTTCTTTGACTAAATACCCAGAAGTGAGATTACTGGGTCCCTCTCTGCATCTTCTTATAGCCTTTGTTTTAAAGTCTATTTTGTCTGGTATAAGTATTGCTACCCCCAATTTTATTTGTTTCCATTTTTATGAAATATCTTTTTCCATCCCTTTACTTTCGGTCTCTGTCTGACTTTTGATCTGAAGTGAGTCTCTTGTAGGCAGCATATGGAAGGGTCTTGTTTTCTTATCCATTCAGCTAACCTATGTCTTTTGATTGGAGTACCTAGTCCATTTATATTTACAGTAAGTTGATAGATATGTAGTTATTGCCATTTTATTATTCATAGTTTTATTATTTTATCCATATCTTATTTTTCTTGTTCTTCTTAAAGAAGTCCCTCTAACATTTCCTGTACCACTGGCTTGGTGGCGATGAACTCCTTTAGCTTTTGTTGTGTGTGGGAAGTTCTTTATCTGTCCTTTGATTCTAAATGATTGCTTTACTGGGTAAAGTAATCTTGGCTGTAGGTCCTTGCTTTTCATCCCCTTGAATATTTCATGCCAGTCTCTTCTGGCCTGCAAAGTTTCTATTGAGATATCAGCTGCCAGTCTTATGGGTAATGCTTTGTAGGTAATGAACTGCTTTTCTCTTGCTACTTTTAAGATTCTCCCTTTATCTTTAACCTTTGACATTTTAATTATGATGTGTCTTGGTGTGGGCCTCTTTGGGCTCATCTTGTTTGAGACTCTTTGTGCTTCTTGGGGTCGTATGTCTATTTCCTTTGCCAGGTTATGGAAGTTTTACATCATTATTTCTTAGAATAGGTTTTCAATTCCTTGCTCTCTCTTTCTCTCTCTCCTCCTTCTGATCCCCCTATGATAAAAATGTTGTTGTTCTTGATGTCCCAGAGGCCCCTTAAACTATCCTCATTTTTTGCATTCTTTTTTCTTGCTGTTCTGATTGGGTGTCCTCCGCTACCCCATTCTCAAAATCGCTGATTTGATGCTCCACTTCATCCAATCTGTAGATTCCCTCTAATGTACTCTTTATCTCAGATATTGTATTTTTCATTTCTGACTGGTTCCTTTTTATGTTTTCCATCTCCATTTTTATGTTTTCTATTTCTTTGTTAAAGTTGTCACTGAGATCAATCTATTCTTCCCTTAAGTTCCTTGAGCATTCTTGTAACCAATGTTTTGAACTTTGCATCTGGTAGATTGCTTGTCTCCGCTTTGTTTAGTTCTTTTTCCTGGGCTTTGTTCTGTTCTTTCATGTGGGACATGTTTCTTCATCTCCCCATTTTGACTGCCTCCCTGTGTTTATTTCTATGTATTAGGTAGGGCTCCCCGTCTTAGTAGTGTGGCTTTATATAGTAGGTGTGCTGTGGAGTCCAGTGGCACAGTCTTCCCTGGTCACCTGAGCGAGGTGCTCAAATTGTGTCCCTTGTGTGAGTTGTGTGTGCTCTCTTGTTGTAGTCGAGCCTTGGTTGCTTTTGTACTTTGATGGGAGGGAGTGACCCTTGGGCTGATTGGTTGTGAGAATTGGTCGGTGAGGTGCTGACCCTCTGCAGCAGGATTCACTTTAGCAGGGCTCTGGTGCTGCCCAGTCTATCCTTTGGGTAGTCCTCCTCAGATGAAGCCCTGGGTGGTGCTCTGGCTCCATTGCCAGTTGAAGCTGGCTCCTGGGTATGCCGGCCCAAGGGCATCCTGGGAGGGGTCCAGCTGCAGGCCAAATTCAGCTGCAGCCTGTGCACTTCCAGGGCAACCTGGCAAGAGTCACCAAACAATCTGCAGATGGCTGCCACACATGTTGGGCTTATAGGTGCCTCGAGAAGCCAAGCCAGAAGCTGAGGCTGGCTGCCGTTAGTGCCAGGCTTGGTGCTGTTCATCAAGAGATAAGGGGCATGCCGAGGCCAGATACTACTTTTGTTAGGTTTTGTGAATCTTTGAGAGATTTTAGGAAAGTCTGCAGCCTGAGCCAAGACAGGCCATTTATATGGAATAAACCCTTGGAGGCAACTTGGTGGGCCTACAATTTGGGAGAGGCAAAGTCTCAGGGAATCACCTGTGTGAAGCAAGCTCCGTTGTCAGGGTTGGTGTAGACTCAGGTATGGCAGCTGCCTGCCTTCGCGTGCCGGGGGAGGGAAGGCTTCAACCAAGGAACAATGGATACTGCCAGCACTTCTGTCAGGGAGAGAGCTGCCCCTCCAGCCCTCTCCCTGAAGCCCGACAACTCAGTGTCCTCCTGTATGTCCCTGGCACTCCTTGAGCAGCTGCCCCAGAAGTGGAGCTAAGAGCAAGTGAGTCTGTCAGCGAGTAAGGCCAGGTGTGTGCCCTTTAAGAGGAATGTCTGTGACTCCTGCAGCCCTCCGTCTCACTCAGCCACAATCTCTGCTGGTTTTTCACAGCCAGAGGTTGTGGGGACTTCTCTTCCAGACACAGGAACCCCAGGTTGGGGATCTCAGTGTGGGGGCAGGATGCCTCACTCCTTGGAGTGGGGGAGGGGGCTCTGTAGCCAAGATAACCCTTCCAATTCTCGACCACAACACACTTTTGTGGGACTGGCCATTTGTCATTCCACCCCTCCTTCCAGCCTCTTCTTATGTATATCCCCAGTTGTAGCACTTCTTTTCAGCCAGTCATCAGGTGACTCTAAGTTATGGTTGCTCTGTAAATTGGTTGTAATTTTAGTGTAGTTGAGAGAGGAGGCGTGCACAGCATCTAGCTTCTATACCATCTTGGCCAGTCTCCTCCCTCATTATTTCTTCAGATAGGTTTTCTATTCCTTGCTCTCTCTCTCCTTCTTCTGGTATCCCTATGATGTGAATGTTGGTACGTTTGATGTCCCAGAGTTCTCTTAAACTATCCTTTTTTTGAGGGGGGGGTTATTTTTATTATCGTTGCTGTTCTGATTGGGTATTTTCTGCTACCCTGTCTTTCAAATTGCTGATTCGATCCTCTGCTTCATGTAATCTGTTCATTCCTGCTAATGTATCCTTCATTTCAGTTATTGCCTTCTTAATTTCTGACTGCTTCCTTTTTATGTTTTCTATCCCCATTTTTATGTTTTCTATCTCTTCATTGAAGTTCTTACGAAGACTATTGAGCATCCTTATAACCAGTGTTTTGAACTCTACATCTGATAGATTGCTAGTCTCCATTTTGTTTAGTTCTTTTTCTGGAGCTTTGTTCTTTTCTTTCATTTGGGACATGTTTCTTTGTCTCCCGATTTTGGCTGCTTCCCTATATTTGCTTCTATGTACTAGGTAGAGCTGCAATGTCTCCTGGTCTTGGCAGAGTGATCTTATGTAGTAAGTGCCCTGTGAGGCCCAGTGTTGCAGTGTTCCCTGGTCATCTGTGCCGGGTGCTCTAGGTGTGTCCCTGTGTGGGTTGTGTGTTCCCTCCTGTGTAGCTAAGCCTCGCTTGCTATTGATATGCCAGTGGGAGGAATTGACCCTCAGGATAATTGTGAGGACTGGCCATAAATCCAGTGAAGAAGCTGTTGTATAGGGGCTGACCTTATGGAGCAGGATTTGCTTTAGGTCAGCTCTGGTGCCTGCCATGTCTGCCCTTTGGAGGTGTTCTTTGTGGAGGTGATTGGGTGGTGTTGTGGTGTGGTCTGAAGCTGGCCACTGCGTGTGTTGGTTTGGGGGACTCTTGAGAGAGTATCTGTTGCAGGCCAAGGTCAGTGGTTGAAGCAGGCATAGGGTGTCTACAGATCACTGAGTGGCCTTGTTATTAGAAAACCAATGATCTTTTTTCTCCCTCATTACTTCTACATGTTCAGCAAAGCCACATTGAGTCATGATCAGCTTTTGCATTACATTTTTCCAGTTTGCTGCCATAGTTATGGGCAGCTCATGAGCCTATGTTTTCCTGCCTCTTAGCTCTCCATATTCTCCATATAGGTTTTGAAAGTTCTTTTATAACTTTCGATTACAGCTGTTTCAGTGGTGATACATCATTATAGAATGGTGATGATTTGAATCTTGTTTCTTCCTCCACGTACTCCTTAAATTGGCAATGGTTAAGGGCAAGGGCAGAAGTATGAATAAAAATTACCTTCTTGATCACTTCTATCACATAATAATTATAGCATTACTATTTTATCGATGGTGTCCTAGGCGCTTTATACACATTTTTGCTAATTTTTACACCTAGAAATTAGTTATTATTATCTCCATTTTATAGATGAGAAAACCAAGGCACAGAGAGGTTAGTAACTTGTCTCGGTTCATTCAGCTAGTAGGTTTACAAGCACAAACGCAACCGTTAGATTGTTAGCAAAGTTTAAAGAACGAACTCTCTTGTTGTGATGGAAGCTGGCTCTACCAACTTTATTTTGGCTAACACATTATTTTAGTCTATGTTTTCACTTATCTGGAGTGTGGAAACCTGGATATTTTCCATGTTTGGATTCGACTTTTCAAATTCCTTGGTAGCAGTTGGTTTGTCCTACTAATACTTCAGGTGTGCAATCTTAGATATAATTGTGTTTTGTCTTTTTAAAAAATCTTTGGGTTGCCTACCCACTGGGCTCATATAAACTTAATTTCTCCTGTAGGTGTTACATATTGACCAAGATCTCTGTGGCAAAGCCAAGTCTTGTGATTTCACAGCCTTTCCGTGCCCTTCCTCATGCATGTACCCCATAGATCTCACCCTAAACCAAGATACTCTCTCAAATTTCATCTTTCATTCTTAAATATAGCCCAGGCTGGTGGGTAGCTGGGCCTTTTAGAATGTCTCCACTCACAGCCTAGATTTCATAATTGTAAACCATGGTAAAAAAAAAAAAAAATACCACTTTTTCCTTTTCCTTGCTCTTTGGTAAGTATGAGTCTCGGCTCAGCTTCTTAGTGAGACTCTTCATTTTGCCCCAATGTCAAAATCAGTCTATTTCTCTAAATAGGCTAAAATCATTCCCCCAAGCTGCTATTTTTTTGAGTCTGGATAACTAACTGCATTCATAATCCTACCTCAGGGGATAAAATGGAAAGGAGGAGAATCTGTTGATTCAGAAAAGGCCTGCAGTGGTAGATTCAGAACAGTACCCATAGCTGGTGATGGTGGAACATTGGAGACTTTTCCTGTTTATTATGCTCTTGAGAGGGGTAGCCCAAAAAGAAAGGGTGAAAACATTTTGTGACTGCATTTATCTCCTTCAAGTGCTTGGGATTAGGTGAGAAATGTAGAGGAGAGGCCCCTTGGCATTGGGATACGTTTTGAGAGGACCTGAGTACACTGGCTTGTTGTGTCATCTGCTCCATTGTAGACAGGTGCAGCCTGAGAGCAGGATCTCAGGGCGGTAAAGGAGGTGGGCTGTTTTCACACGCACGCCCATATTTAACCCTTTCTCATCTTGTGGGGTCTCAGTGGGGTCTTCTTGTGGGGTCTTCCTTTTTTCTCTACCACCTGTTCACAGAAGATGTGGTGTCAGGAATTTTTAATACAATTTCAGAATGACCCTGATATTGTGTGGTGTCAGGGGTCACCTCGTGAAGCTAAGAGGAAAGACTGTCTGTCTTCTGGGGAATTCCCAATAATTGATTTATCGTAATGAGATGTAGATAGGTGTGTTGCTCACACCTGACCCTGTTTTCTATTTTCCCCCATACCCTTTGGTATGAATACTGAATAATTAAAAAGGAATCCCTCATGTTCCCTTTGGAATTCAAAAACGAGGACTTTTTTTTCCATTCAGATTGTTCTCGTGACTTGGCCTATGCCATCTATTACTAATCATTTTCTCTGCAGTTACTCATTTGACGAATAGTTTTTGAGTGCCTACTATGTGCTAAGTATGTTCCTGGGGGCTGTGGTACAGTAGTGAATGAAACAGTTAAAACTCCTAGTCCTTGTAGAGCTTACACTCAAGTTGGGAAGAGACAAACAATAAATATTAGTTTAAATAAATTAGTGAAATATATGTGTCCCCCCTCATACCAGCCTGAGGGTGCAAAGAGATAGTGAAATTTAACTAGAGTCTTTCTGGGCCTTGCCTTTACCCCCTAAGTTGGTGAAACTCCTGGGTCCTCCTCTCAACTTGGGTACATTTTGTTTCTTAGAAGACCACCAGTTTTAACTTTTAAACTTCTTGCACAGTCTCTTGTTGTAACCACTATGGGTTACGTGGGCTACTGCCTTGACACTCTGTGAGGCTGTGTCACTGCTACCACCACTGTGACTCTTGTTTACTGTGGAACCATCTCTTTTGCCTTTACAACACATCCTGGAGTGATTTCATTTTGTTCAACATTGTTTCATTTTTGTTGATGAGATGCTGCAGAAACTTAACTCTTGTTTATATCAATTAGCCTATGATAAAATCAGTTTCATTATATGCCATTTCACCTAGAGTCACAGAACCTACTGATGAAGTTAAGTGAGGACTTACTGAACACCAGGCTGATCATTCTCCTCTGCCTAGATTGGGGCAGGGACCTTTTAGCAGCCAACTGGGCCCTCGTCTCCTCAGTCCTGGCTACAGGGCTTCTCTTCCCTCTCCCTATTACTTGTGGTAGCTTCTGACTTTGCTCTTCTGGCCAGATTTCCGCTTCTCTTTGCATCCCAGATTCAAACCTCGCCTGTCTGTGACATAGTATGGCTTGTGTTCCAAATCATGCTACTTTGTAATTATAGGTAAATATCCATTAGCTTTCGTTGGTTCATTAAAAAAATTCACTCCTTATGTTTTCTAAAAATAATAATAATATGTGTTCACTTAATAAAACTTGGGGAATATAGGCAAATACAAAAGGAAAACAACCGCTGACAATATTAACACCCAGAACTATCTAACTGGCAGCAGGGCCAGCCTCCTGAGCATGCGCCCTATGCAGTTGCACAGGACTCAGTGCTTAAAAGGATCCTGCACTTGATTTAATGCTCTATGGTTGCTGTCTTGACATTCTTAATAATTTTTAACAGTTCTTAATCATTTCGAAGAAGGGGTGACACATTTTCATTTTACACTGGGTCCTACTACTTATATAGTTGATCCTGCCTCCTCTTAACATTATAGGCATATCTTTTTCTGGTCTTTCCTTTAGCCATGTGTTGGTTTCAAATATAATTGGGATTACACCATTTGTATATTTCTGAATCCTTCTTTTTCACTTAACATGATAACATACGTTCCTATTTCGATGAGCTGTTATTCGAAAGCATTTTTAAATGATGAATGATATTCTATCACTTATTTAACTGTTTTCCTGTTGTTCACTTTTTAGGTTTGTTGATTGATTCTTGAGATTTTGTTTCATAGCTCATTGCCTAGAACATTGTAAGTGCTAAACAAATTTTAGCTATTATTATGTGTCCCTGTTCTCTCAGGCTTTTTTGAAAAGGTGTCAGTGGTCTCTCAGGGATGGAATTCAATCTGTTCTCCAGATTTCCTATGCTTTCTGACATCATCCAGAAACTGGGCCACTGGCTTTCCTGGGCCAGAATAGCGGAGGCTTTTTTTTCTATCAGCTTGGATAATGATACACTGCAGAAAGTTGGAACCTGGAACTTTACATATCAAAACCCAGACCTTGATTTTCAGTTGCCATTCCTGACCCTTCCTTTCAACCCCCAACACAACTTGAAGCACAATTCTTGTGGGACCCTTGGAATTCACATAAGTTCTAGAACTGGACTTCTCCCTAGACAGAATTGGAAATCCACAACCTTGCAAATAAAGAATCTCTAACCTAGAAGATAAAGGTTCAGGGTTCTGTCTATAACTACAGAGACAGAGGTGAGATTTAAGCTCGATTCCATTTGTATTTTTACTTTATCAATATTCAGCAATGTTCAGTCATCACTACCTTTCCTGCATTGAACTCAGAGCTTCTTAAAAGTGGTTGATCGATAAGTACACAGCAAATGGTGGTATTTTGAAAGGATGTCTATGCCCCTGTTTTTTGTTCCTGATGATGGGGAATTCAGGGGTGGGGTAGGGACAGGGCAAGGACAGCTGTTAAATTTATTCATCTTGAATCAGCTTGCTGCATCCTTTGGGAAGGACAGTGCTCCCTCAATACTTGACAGATACCTAGACAAGAAAAAAGTCAGTTCATTGAGCATTAAGATGCTCCAAATTTTCTCACTCCAAAACAGGTTTCAGCCACTGATTACAGCAAAAGGATAGAGAAATAGATTGTTCTTGGCTTTGAGTATTAAGATGATAAGTATTTTTTTCCTTCTCTTAGGAATTTCATGTTGTTATCATGATGTTTCTTATTTTTATAGAGGAAGAGATATTTTAAGAGAAAAAAAAAAAAGCCAAGCATGTCTCAGTAGTTTTGTTTTCTTTTCCCAGTAGGAACGATAATGATGGCTAGGCAAATTGCTTCCTTGACCTATAGTCCTAGTTGGCCTCCCTGGCTTCCACAGCACCTGAATATAGAGAGGAAGGACCATTAAAATAAAGCAGTTTGGCTTGTGGAACATTGTACCCTGTCCAAAGCATCTTTTTACCCCCAGAAACCATTTTTTGCAGTAGTTCAACCAGATGCTGGAAAAAGTACCATTCATTCCCCCAAATATTTGAATCTATGGTGCTGCAGCTTTTCCCTCTGTGCCCATAGCCACGTGACTAGGCATGACAGTGGCACTGCTAAATGATTCTACTGGAAGTTGAAGTTTAGGAGAGGCACGTGTTCAGGCCAGAACCAGAGAAGTTTGCTGACGTTGAACGAAGCCTGCCTAACTTGGTGTGAATGAGTCAGTGAAATGGGGGTGAAAAGATTGCCATGAGCCAGAAAGAGCACAACATCAGAGAAGCATAGCTTCAGGAAGGCAGCCTGCCAACATAGATAGGGCCCAGGCCCTGGACTAGGGTTCGAGGGCAGGCATCTCTTTCTGCAGGAGGAGACCATTGGGGCTGTGCTTTATTCTTCCAGATTCCAGACTGAAGTACTGAGCAGATCAAGATTGAGGAAGAAATTTGGGGTTTGGTGTTGACAGTAAGATGGAAAGCTGGTTTCTCTTACAAGGTCAGCAGGCTTGTCAGCAAAAGATGACCTGATGCCAAGTCCCCAAAAGATCAAATAGGGTGCCTTAAGGCCACCATGACTAAGGGCCATGACATTGGTCCTGAGCTTTGAGCAGGGGTGAGACTGCATATGGCGACAGTGTTTTGGGGAGGGGGCTGCTGAGGCAGAAAACTAGGTAAGGTGTTACATGTTTTCTGGAAGCTTAAAAGAGACCTGAACTCCCTTGATGATAGGAATTCACACAGGTCTTGAGAAGAGTCAGTTCTATTTTAGAAAATAATTCATCTTCTTATTAACCATTTTACATACTTATATACAAATATACAATTCTGTCATTTATTGGTGTTTATAACTAATAATTAAATTCTCTAATTAGAACCTAAGCTCCTTTCTTTGTGTAGTGCACATTCTTCTGAGGGTTAGCATGCTAGGCCACGTGGCCACCTAGAATTAAATACTGTTTTATTGCAGCCTATGGAATAATAGGTTTGCCTAATATTAAAGGTTTTCTCTGGCTCCTTCAAAAGCCTCTCACTTCACAAATTCAAGGTAAACCTGTTTTCTTCAGCATAAAGCTTTACTCTTTGTTAGGTTTTAATAGACCAATGTGACCCTGAACTGCGGACTCTAAGTTTCCTTTATCTATCCTATTGGCTGGGTTAGCCATGGTGGGTGGAGATATGGGGTGAGCAGAGAAAAGAGGAAGGGGGAGGGAGGGGAAGAGGTACTGTGGTTCCAATAAAAAATTTCATTATGTGCAATGAAAGAGATTTTCATACTTCAGTTTATCCAGCCTGTATCAGGGCGATAGTCCCGGTAAGTAGAATAAGACTCACAATGATATGTGTGAATCTGGGATCAGATGTCCAATCCATCTACTCTTATCTCCCACTTTCCTCCCCCTTCCACTTCTCTGAATGGAAGATGCCAAGGGCAGGTGGGCTGTGGCAGCTTTTATCTAGTCAGCAGCTCCCCCACCCCAGTCAGTTATCATATAATATGATGCAAAAGGAGCTTAGGGACCCTCTGGAAGAAGGAATTTTATGAAAAATCAGTGTATCCAAATCAAGTAATACAAAAAATCCAGGAAGTTTAAGATTTCAAAGGCAAATTCCCCTTGGAATAGAAAATGCTTATGCATTAGAGTGAGGAGGTTTGGTGCTGGCATGATCATCCTGGTGCTCTTGAGTTCAAGCTGTGCAACTTAGGGTAAGCCCGATGATCTCTCTGTGCTTTACATTCAGTAGAATGTTGCTTATGATAGCTGGCTTACTGACAGGTTGATGAAATGACATGAGAAAAAGCCTAGTACAGCACCTGGCATACAGTAGGCACTCACCAATTTGCGTTCTATTTGTAATGTGAGCATGGATTGAAGCTTCAGCCCTCAGACAATTCTCGTTTCTTACAGGGCAGTGGCAGGACCAGGTGGGACCTGATTTTAGAAAAGGCAAGTGCAGAGCTGTGTAGACAAAAGCCTCTTTTCAGCTCCTGCTTCAAGATGACCACGCTCCATATGGCTTCACCTGCTGCGCACTGTTCTAATTGCAATCAGAATGGATCTCATTAGGGTTACAATGGCCCAGGAAAATGAAGAGTGGTTACCGTGGCCCACTCCCTGGGCCTGCCAGCCGGGTGGTCAGAAAGGAAGCAGAGTCGAAAATGTTTCCTGTAATTACAGTGCCCAATACGGCACCCCAAGGATGTTGGGAGCTTAATAAAGAGCCTTTGAAAATTTTTCTTTCTATCTGCCAAGTGTTTATTACAACTAAAGTGGAAGTCTGATTCAATGGCAACGTACGTACCCCCCAGCCTCCCTGAGACACTTACACGCAAGCTTTGTGGAAGGGGGCCAGTGCGGAAGGGGGTAGGGAGGAGTAGCTGCATTCTTCCTGCATAGAGGTACAAAGAGCTCCTAGTTAAATGAGTTAATACCTATTTATAATGGGTTAATTGCACTGTTTGGCACATAGTAAGCATTATCAGGTGTTTGCTAAATGAATAAAAAATAAACCAAACTCTACTCTGTATGCGAATAGATTCTAAATGGACACTTTCTCAGTTTGGGGATAGGTGGGATGGGAGCAGGCACAATAGTTTACCTTGGGGAGAAAAATCTAACTTTGTCAAATCATTTGGAGAGGACAAAGTGGGTGTGGATCTCTTTACTCTTCATTGACCAATGGTTTGGTTCTGGTACCATTTGTCTTTATATTAGTTTGGTTTGTTTTCTGGGTAATATGGCTGCCATCTCGGTATCTACAATCAAGTGAAAGTGATACGTTTTGGCTAAGAGCTTTGGATTTTTCCTAAATAATAACTAAGAAGAAGGAACCTAGCACACGATTTAGTCAGAGCTTTTTCTGGGAAACCAACAATAAACTCTCAAAAGCAGTAATACAAAATATGATTTAAATAGGATTTAATGTTATGTTTGCATATTTGATGGAAAGATACACTATGTACATCCATATATATTTCTATAGTCTATCATTATCTATCTAAATAAATAAATTACTTTGATGACAAACTATGACTTTAAAATTTTTGCCTTACCTAACTGATGTTCTTTACCAAGATTAAGTAAAAAATGTCCTTCCCTCACCCTAAACTTTTTATTGGAGGTTGAAATCTGATGCTGCTGTGCTCAGCCCTTGTTCAGGCTCCATTTTGGGTGTTAATCGCTGCTTTAGAAGCTCTCTGGTCCCTCTGCCTGGCCTTACTTTTCAGAAAAAAGGCCTTCATTTGCTTACTCAGCTTTTTCCTTTCATTATTAACACTGCTTTTGCTTGCTGCCTCCTCCTGTTGTGTTTCATTTTTGTTCCAGAAAGAGATGGTTTTTTTTTTTATTTCTCTATGGGTAGTGAGTGTCCTGGATGGGCCTATCTGCATGCAGAGCTCCAGAATTCTATGATGTGGAGGTAGATCCCTAGGGTTCTTTTTAATTCAGGTCCCTAAGCCACCCCGACCCTGAGAGAAGCAGTAAATGGGTTTTTGGTACTGATATTTGGGTCCCAAGGACACTAAAATTAACAACTCTCCCATTCCTCTCACCACACAGAAAGGAGGGGCTAGGGATGAAAGGAGCTCCTCAGGAAGTCCCAGATGTCAGACTGGGCTAGGAGAGAATCGAAGGAGCCAAGAGCCATTTGGTATCTTAATATAGAGTTAATCTGCAGAGATGGTATAGCCCATGGGGAGGTACACAAAAGTAGACAATCCTAGCTTGGTTATATGGCCCCAATCCTTCCCTGGTATATGGAGCTGTGTGCCTGAAGAGAAGTTAGAAGGGCTATGACCTCTTCCGAGCCAAACCTTCTAAAGTCAGTCAAGAGAGCTGTCATGCTAGGAAGGAAAAAGTCTGCTTCCACACAGAGCAAGGAAAGAGATAACTCTAGGTTATAGGAGCAGGATCAGAATTTGTTATGGTCGTAGCAATGCGAGTGGTGGGAATGGCAGCAGCAATAGCAGCAGGGTTATAAAGTTGACCACTGGTGGTTCTAAGCCTGAAATAAGAACAGACATACAGTCCAGAGGGTAAGCAGGAGAGAGCTGGTGGAGTAGAGAGACGAGGCTGGGACCATGATGGGAAGCCCACTTGTAACAAAATTTTATTGAGCACCTATTCTTTCCCAAATATTGTGTCAGGTCCTGTTCCATCAAATCTGGAGGCATATTATATTTAATTATCTCCTTTTGGAGATGCTAAGATTACTCATTCGGTAACAGTGACAGCCTGATTCATCCATTATAAGGTTCCCCAACAAACGATGACCTAATGATTTAAGCAGCCAAAGGTAATCTTTGCCTAGGAGTAGGCTAACTCATTCTTTTAAAAGTCAACCCTGCCAGGACAAGATGATGCCCTGGCATGAGTCGCCTCTGGGCTAACAGTAGGGACACTTAAACAAACATAGGTACAATATCATTTCACATATAATAGAATAAATAATAATTCCTTAATAATATACTCCATGTACAGATTTTCCTGCTTGTATAAAAAATATTTTCTTTTGTTTTTACATTTGGTTTGTCAGAATGTCACAAGTCTACACATTGCATTTGGTTGTATGTCTCTTAAGTCTCTCTATTATAACGACAACCCCTCCACGCTCCATTTTTATGCCATTTATTTGATGGATAAACCATTTTATTTTTTCTTTAGAATTTCCCACACACTGTGTTTGGCTGATTACATCCATTGGTGTTGTCTAACTAGTTCCTCTATAGCCCATATTTACTGTAATTAGGTAGTTAGATATACAGGCTTGATTAGATTAAATCAACATATTTTTTTAAAGTATTATTTAGCAAAATTATTTCATAGTTGGTAAGGTGTATTTCCTATTTCCAATAGTTATCAGGAGACACATATTTTTTGACCGTCCAACTTTTAGTGATGTTAAGATTAACCAGTGAGTTTAGGTGTTGGCAGCTTGATCCATCAATTATAAATTTTCTCATCAACATTTCACCTAATGGTTTGATAATTGGTGATGATCATACACTAGATCCATTATTGTATAAGGGATGTGAAATGCCGATTTTCTAAGTCTGTCATTCTTTCTGCATTTATTAGCAGGAATTTTTCCATAAGGAAGGACTTTTCCTCATCAACCCTTTGTTACCCCGAAATGAAGTTCATATAGGGAAGGCATGATAGACACTTGATTCTTTTACTTTATTTAATGATTTTCCAAATAATGGGAAGGTGCCCTATGAAACTCCAGTGGTGAGAATGAAATTTTAAAAAGTATTATGAATTCATGGATTTGTTAATAATCTCAGTCTTTCAATCCATTGAAGACATTGCTTTTTTGATGCTCGAATTGTCTCATTTTCAAAAGGTTTTGACATATCTCATGAGTGTTTGATAGCTTTCTTTTTAGCAAAACAAGATGTTACAGATTTATCTTGAACATTATTTGCCCTAACTTAGGATCAGTCATTTCTCCAAGGAGACTTGGCTCCTTTAAAGACCATTATCTAAGTGTTAGGGATGCTCATTGCTACTGGGTTGTCATTATTTCTAGGCCTTCCCAGTGAGCAGAACTAGGAACTATATGGTTTTTAGAAAGAGAAAAATGAATCATGAATGCATACTGATATTTCCAATTGAAATGAAAGATTACAGGGTTTTAAGTTAATTCTTTTTTAAGCTTTTTTTTTTAAATATTAGTTTCAAATATACGGTACCTTGGTTAGACATTTATATAGTTTATAAAACGATCCCCCAATTGCTCCTTCTCTCCTCTGGTTTTCCACCTAGCCAATATATTAATGCTAACTGCATTCCCTATGCCATGCTCCCAATCCCCGTGACCTTCTATCAACTACTCATTTGTACTTCTTTAAGCCTTCACTCCATTTTCCCAGTCCCCCAAGCCCCCTCCCCTCTATCCATCATCAGGTTGTCCTCTATATTTGTGAGTCTGTTTTTCATTGGTTCTTTTTGTTCCTTGGATTCTGCGTATAAGTGAAATCATATAGTATTTATCTTTCTCTATCTGACTTATTTCTGTCAGCATAATAACCTCTAGGCCTATCTATGTAGTTGCAAATGGTAGGATTTTATTTTTTTAATGGCTGAACAAAATTCTATTGTATATATGAACCATAACTTCTTTATCCAATCATCTGTTGATGGCATTTAGGTCGCATCCATACCTTGGCTATTGTAAATTGTGCTGCCATGAATATTGGGGTGCATAGATCTTTACGAATTATTAATTTGGTTTTCTTTGGATAAATACCCAGAAATGTAATTACTGGGTCAAAAGGTATATCTATTTTTACTTTTTTTGAGAAACCTCTATACTGTTTTCCATAGCAGCTGTACCAATTTGCAATCCCAACAATGTATGAGGGTTCTCTTTTTTCTGCATCCTCACCAACACTTGTTGTTCTTTGATTTATTGATGATAGCCATTCTTATAGAAGTCAGGCAATAGCTCATTGTGGTTTAAATTTGCATCTCTTTGATAACTACTGACCTTGAGCTTCTTTTCATATGTCTATTTGCCATCTGTATTTCCTCTTGGGAGAAGTTTCTGATCAGGTCTTCTGCTCATTTTTTAATTGGATTGTTTTTGTTGTTGTTGTTGTTGTTGGGTTGTAGGAGTTATTTATATATTTTTGGATATTAACCTTTTATCAGATGTATCATTAGCGAATAACTTCTCCCAAACAGTCGATTGTCTTTTTGTTTTGTTGGTGATTTCCTTTGCTATACAAAAACTTTTTAGTTTGATGTAGTCCCATCTGTTTATTTTTTCTTTTGTTTCCCAAGCCCAGGGACATATATCCAAAAAGAAATTACTGTTAGTAATATCAGAGAGTTTACCGCCTATATTTTCTTCTAGAAGTTTTATGGTTTCGGGTCTTACGTTTAAGTCTTTAATCCATTTTTAGTCTATTTTTGTATACAGTGAAAGAAGGTGGTCAAGTTTCTTTCTTTTTTTTTTTGCATATATCTGTCCAGTTTTCCTAACACCATTTATTGAAGTGACTGTCTTTACCTCATTGTATATTTTTACTCTTTTGTCATACATTAAGTGAATGCATAGACGGGAATTTATTCTGGGCCCTCTATTCTGTTCCATTGATCAATGTATCTGTTTTTTATGCCAGTATCATGCTGTTTGGATTACGGTAGCCTTGTAGTATAGTTTGATATCAGGTAGCGTAATACCTCCAACTTTGTTCTTCTTTCTCAGGATTGCCGTGGCTATTTGGGGTCTTTTATGGTTCCATATAAATTTTACGATTATTTGTTCGAGCTCTCTGAAAAATGCCATTGGTATTTTGATAGGGACTGCATTGAATCTATAGATTGCTTTGGGCAGTATGGCCATTTTAATGATGATTCTTCCTATCCATGAGCACAGTATATGCTTCCATTTATTTGTATCTTCTTCAATTTCTTTTTTCAATGACTTATATAATTTTCCAAAAACAAGTCTTTTACCTCCTTGGTTAATTTGATTCCCAGGTATTTTACTGTTTTGATGCAATCATAAGTGGGATTGTTTTCTTAATTTCTATTTCTGAAAGTTCATCATTGGTGTATAAAAATGCCACTGACTTCTAAATATATATTTTGTAACCTGCTACTTTACTGAATTCATTGATCAGTTCTAACAGTTTTTTGGTGGAATCTTTAGGGTTCTTTCTATATAGTATCATGTCATTTGGCAAATAATGAGAGTTTTACTTCTTCCTTTCCAATTCGGATACCTTTTATTTCTCTTTCTTGTCTTATTGCTGTGCCTAAGGCTTCCAATACAATGTTGAAGAGGAGTGGTGAAAGTGGGCATCCTTGTCATGTTTCTGATCTTAAGGAAAATGCTTTTAGCCTTTCCCCACTGAGTACAATGTTAGCTGTAGGTTTGTCATATATGGCCTTTATTATGATGAGGTATGTTTCCTCTATTCCCACTTTGCTGAGAGTTTTTATCATAAATGGGTGCTGGATTTTGTTGAACGCTTTTTCTGCATCTATTGATATGATCATATGGTTTTTATCTTTCGATTTGTTAATGTGGTGTATCACATTAATTGATTTGCAGATACTGTACCAACCTTGCATCCCAGGAATAAATCCAACTTGATCACGGGGTATGATATTTTTAATGTATTGCTCAATTCGGTTTGCTAATATTTTGTTGAGGATTTTTGCATCAATGTTCATAAGAAATGTTGGCCTTTAGTTTTCTTTTATTGTAATGTCTTTGTCTGATTTTGGAATTAAGGTAATGGTGGCCTTATAAAAGGAGTTAGGGAGCCTTCTCTCTTCTTGAATTTTTTGGAATAGTTTGAAAAGAGTAGGTGCTAATTCTTTGAATGTTTGGTAAAATTTGCCTATGAAGCTTTCTGGTCCAGGACTTTTGTTTTGGGGGAGGTTTTTGATTACTGATTTTATTTCATTGGTGGCAATCGGTCAGTTCAGATTTTCTTTTTCTTCTTGACTCAGTCTTGGGAGATTGTATATTTCTAGGAATGAGTCAATTTTTTCAAGATTGTCCAATTTGTTGGCATATAATTGCTTGTAGTATTTTCTTATGATCCTTTGTATTTCTATGGAGTCTGTAGTTATTTCTCCTCTTTCATTTCTGATTTTATTTGAGTCCTCTCTCTTTTTTCCTTGATGAGTCTAGCTAAGAGTCTGTCAATTTTGTTTATCCATTCAAAGAATCAGCTCCTAGTTTCATTAATCTTTTGTATTGTTTTTCTAGACTCTATTTCATTCATTACCACTTTGATCTTTATTTCCTTCCTTCTGTTCACTTTGAGTTTTGTTTACTGTTCCTTTTCTAGTTCTTTTAAGTGTAAGGTTACAGAGACTATTTGAGCTTTTTCTTGTTTCTTGCGATAGGCATGTATTGCTATGAATTTCCCTCTTAGGATCGCTTTTTTTGTCTCCCATAGATTTTGAGTCATCGTATTTTCATTTTCATTTGTCTCTATATTTGTCTGTATATTTTGATTGCTTCTTTAATCTCATTGATAACCCATTCATTGTTTAGTAGCATGTTATTTAGCCTCCATGTGTTTGTGTATTTTCCAGTTTTTTTCTTGTAGTTGATTTCTAGTTTTATACCATTGTGGTTGGAGAAGACAGTTGATATGATTTCAATCTTCTGAAATTTATTGAGACTTGTTTTGTGTCCTAAAACGTGGTCTATCCTGGAAAATGTTCCATGTGCACTTGAGAAAAATGTATATTTTGCCGCTTTGGGGTAAAATGCTCGGAAGATATCTCTTAAATCCATCTGATCTAGTGTGTCTTTTAGGCCCATTGTTTCCTTGTTGATTCTTTGCCTGGAAGATCTGTCCATTGATGGCAATGGAGTGTTAAAATCTCCTACTATGAGTATATTACCGTTGATCTCTCTTTTTATGAGTCTTTTTGTGTATGTAGGTGCTCCTATGTTGGGTGTGTATATGTTTTTTTTTTTTAAGTTTTTTGGGGTAACATTGGTTAATGCAATTATATAATTTTAAGGTGAACATTATAATTTGACATCTATATATTTTATTATGTGATTACCACCCAGAGTCCAGTTTCCTTCAGCTACCATTTATTTGATCTCCTTTACCCACTAGTGTTATGTCCTCTTGATTTATTGATCCCTTTATCATTATGTAATGCCTTTCTTTGTCTCTTATTATAGCCTTTGTTTTAAAGTCTATTTTATCTGATATAAGTATTGCTACCCCAGCTTTCTCTTCATTTCCATTTGCGTGAAATACCTTTTTCCATCCCTTTTCTGTCAGTTTGTGAGTGTCATTTGATCTGAAGTGGGTCTCTTGTAGACAGCATATGCATGGGTCTTGTTTTCTTATCCATTTGGTTACTCTATGTCTTTTGATTGGAGCATTTAATCCATTTACATTTAAAGTGGTTACTGATAGGTACATAGTTATTGCCATTTTATTATTCGTATTTGTTATTTCTATTTTATTTTTTACCCCTTCTCTTTTTACAGAAGTCCCTTTAACATTTCTTGTAATACTGGCTTGTTGGTGATGAATTCCTTAAGCTTTTTCCTATCCGGGAAGCTCTTTATTTCACCTTCCTTTTTAGCAGAAAGCCTTGCTGGGTAGAGTATTCGTGATTGTAAATTCTTGGTTTTCATAACTTTAAATATTTCTTGCCAGTCCCTTGTGGCCTGCAAAGTTTCCATTGAAAAGTCAGCAGACATTCTTTCGGGGGTACCCTTGTAAATAACCAGCTTCCTTTCTCTTGCTGCTTTTAAGATTCTCTGTTTTTGACCTTTGGCATTTTAATTATGATGTGTCTTGGTGTGGGTCTTTTTGAATTCCTCTTGTTTGTGAATCTTTGTGCTTCTTGGACTTGTATGTCTAATTCCTTTGCCAGGTTGGGGAAGTTTTCTGTCATTATTTCTTCAAATAGATTCTCAATCCCTTGCTCTCTCTCTTTTCCTTCAGGTACTCTTATGATCCGGATATTGTTCTGCTTCATGTTGTCCCAGAGGTCTCTTAAACTGTCCTCATTTTTTAAATTTCTTTTTTCTTTTTGTTGTTCTGATTGAGTGTATTCTGCTATCTTGTCTTCCAATTCACTGATTTGATCTTCTGCTTCATCCAATCTACTGTTGAATCCTTCTAGTGTATTCTTTATTTCAGTTATTGTATTCTTCATTTCTGTCTGTTTTTTTTTATGGTTTCTATGTCATTTTTTTTTATCCTATTGTCTCTCTCTTGACGTTCTCATTGTGCTCATCCATTCTCCCCATATGTTTTTTGAGCATCATGTCTCTGGTAGGTTGCTTGCTTCCATTTCACTTAGCTTATTTTCTGAAGTTTTCTCTTGTTGTTTCATTTGTGGCATGTTTCTTTGTTTCCTCATTTTATTAGTCTCTCTGTGTTCATTTCTATGTGTCAGGAATATTTGTTTCTTCTCTCAGCCTTGGCCTGATGGCCTAATGTTGAAGGTGTCCTGTATGGCCCGTTGGCACACTCTCCCTGATCCCGTATGCTGGGGGCTCTAGATGTGATCTTTGTGTGGGTTGTGTTTGATCTTCTGTTGTTGCAAAGCCTTTATTGTTGTTAGTTCATCAGTGGTTGGGATTAATGCTCAGGGTGACTAATTGTAAGAACTGGCTGCAACCACAGGGTAAGAGTTACTGTGTCGGGGCTGACCCTACTAAGTGGGATTTGCCCTGGCAGGCTTGTGTACTTATTGCAATCATCCTTTGTGAGTACCGCTAATGGGTCTAGTCAGGAGTTGCTCTATTGTGGTCTGGTGCCAACCTCTGGATGCTTTGGTTTTATGGCCCCTTGGGAGGGGCTCCCCAGTAGGCCAAGTTCAGCCGGTGCTTTTGATTGCTCAGGGCTACCCAGTTGGAACTACAAAGTGATCCGCAGATGGCTGTTGCCTATGATGGATCTATAGGTAAGTGGAAGAGACAACATTGTAGGCAATGGTCAGTTATCCCCCGTCCCTGACCTAGGGAAGTTTAGCAGAGGGACCTCCAGGTTTGACACTGCCTGTCAGTTGCCCGTAAGTCTCTGAAACTAGAAGAACCTCTGGGTGATATGAGTGTTGGATGGCGTAGGGACCCCAGGAGTCTCCTGGATTTATTCAGTAATTTCCCCCTGCTACTGCAGTATCATTTTATATGCCAGCATTCTCTCTGTGCTTCTTGTATAAGTTTTTAATCATAGCAAGGTCAGCTTCTGCCCAACTTGGGCCTGAATGTGCCACTCTAGGGCAGAGGCAGCTTCCTATCAACATACAGTGGGCACTTTGTGTATTGGATGGGGCAGGAGCTCAGGGAGTCAAGGGCCGTTAGGCCAATAGCCTCAGTTTTCTTCAATTTCTGTGTCTGCACATTCCTGCAGTAATCACAGATCACATGGAGACAAGTTGCTGTCTGGGGCAGGCAAACAGACCCTGCAATCCCCTCAAGAGATATTGCAGCTTGTACAGGCAGCAGTGGTCTGCCCACAGCTTTTTCCCCTGAAATGCGCTCACTGCTCTAGCCAAGGTCTGTTGCCTGTGCAGAATACACAACCCCAGAGCCAAGCAGGGCACGGGAGGCTGCCTGTCAATGGGCCACAGCACTTTGTGGTTTGGGTGAAGCAGGATCTCAGGACCGTCAGGCCAATACAGCCTCAGTTTTGCAGTAACTTGTGTGCCTGGGCGTTCCCGCTGTAGTCACTAAGCACAGTGAGACCAGCTACCATCTGGGGAGGTCTCACAGACCCGTGTGTTCCCCAGACGCAATATTGCAACTCTTGCTGGCAGCAGAGGTCTGCCTGCTACTGATTTCTGTGCAGTGCCTGCCCTGTGCAAGCCAAAATTTGTTGCCACTGTGTATTGGGAAACCCAGAAGGAGGAGCAGGGCAGTTGCAGTTCACTGTCAATGGGCCACCTGGGGCAATTTGTGAGTAGGGTTGGGCGGGGTCTCAGGGAGAGTGGCAGTCAGATCAGTATAGCCTCAGTCTTGCTGAAACTTCTATAATCTTTCGTGTGTTTCCACAGAAGTCCCAGATCACAGCAAGATCAGCTGCTGTCTGGCAGTGAACCGCAGATCCCTGAGATCTGCTGAAGTTCGTGTTGGCAGCAGTGTTCCGTCTGAAAGTATCTTGGAAATGTGGTGCTCACAGTGCTGGCTGCCAGTTTCAAATATTTGGCCTTGAATGAGCACAGGGCGTGGCAGCCATCCAGCAACAAAAGCCCCAAGCAATCTGCAGGTTGGGTGTGGTGGGCTGATCCCCACAGGCCAGTTCTTCCTAATGGCCCTGTGGGAGGGGTCTGCAAAGTCAAAGAGGCATGGTCTGTAGATTGCCGGCTAAGGGAGCAGGACTAAGGCACAATGGTGGCTGCCCTTCCAACCCTCTTTCTGGCACCAGGTAATGCAGACTTTCTCAGTATGGGTCCCGCGAGCCTCTGACCCACCACCGGTGTCCCGGGTGAGTGTCTGCAGGTCAGAAAGCCTGTGTGTGAGTCCTTCAAAGGGGTGTCTAGGGTTTCAGTTTCCTTCTGTCTCACCCAGATGGCTGGAATCCCCTCTGGTTTTTACCGTCAGAGTTATTGGAATTTCCTCTTCTCTGGACTGGGACCCTGGGCTGGGGAGCTCCCAGACGAGGCCAGGACGCCCCCTCTCCTTCAGAGGAGCCTCTGCAGCCTCGCTCTCTTTCCCGGTGATCCTCCACCACCTGTGGTTGCGGGTCCAGCCTGTTCAGGACTTTGCCCCTCCTACCAACTTTGATGTGGCTCCTTTTTTATATTATCAGACCTACCTGTTATGATCATCTGGACTTCAGGTGATTCTCCACGTTGATTATTTTATAATTTGGTTGTAATTTCAATGCGGACCTGGGAGGAGACGAATCCTGCTTTTACCTAGTCCGCCATCTCCCCTTAGTGAATTCTTTTGATTTTTAAATTCATATCCATTTGCTATTTTCTCTATATTACATGTATGAGTATATGTAGGTATGCGTATGTATATATGCATGTTTCAAAATAATGATACCGATATCACTACAGTATGACGAAAGAATACAAATTTCTTCATATTTATCCTTTTGTGTTTCACTTAGCATTTTAGATGTGTAACTTCATGTCTTTTCTATATTTGGGGGTATTTTAGCCATTATTCCTCAAATATTTATGCCACAATCTCTTTTTCTTCTTCTAAAACTCCAATTACACTTCTGCTAGATTTTTTAAATACGTGGATTGATCCATACACCGCTGAAATTTTATTAATTTAAAAAATCTCTGTACCCTCTGTTCAGATTTTATTAATTCCTCTTGGGCTGTCTTTAAGTTCACGGACTCTTCTTTCCTGTCATTTCTATTCCACTGGTAAGCTTATCTAGTCATTTAAAAAATTTTAGATAGTATATTTTCAGTTCTAGAATTTACATTTATTCTCTTTTATAGTTTCTATTTCTCTGCCGTAGTTTTCTATATTCTCTGTCCTTTACTTAATTGGACATAATGATAATAGTTGGTTTAAAATTCTTGCATAATAATCTGGGTCATGTTGGAGTCAGTGCCCATTGATTGTATTTTCTCTTAATAATGGGTCATATTTTCTTCTGGCTGGCATGTTTTCTGTTATATAATCTACAATTGTTTTTGTATATGTGTATAATGTATGTTTTCCTGGATACTTTTAGGATTTTCTTATTGTAACTGGTTTTCAACAATTTATTTATTTTTCTTTCTTTTTTTTTATTGGGGTAATATTGGTTAATACAATTATATAATTTTCAGATGTACATTATAATTTGACATCTGTATATTCTATTGTGTTTACCACCCAAAGTCCTCTTTCCTTCAGCTACCATATATTTGATCCCCTTTACCCACTTCACCTTCCCCCTAAAACCTATATTTGACACCCTTTACCCTGTCTACCTCCCTCCTCCTCCCCCACCCCTTACCCTCTGGTAACCACTAGTCTATAGTCCATGTCCATGAGTCCCTGTTTGTTTGTCCTGTTCATTTGTTGCTTTTAGGTTTATATCCCACATATAAGTCATATCATGTGATTTTCAACTTTTTCTGTCTGGCTTATTTCACTTAGCATGATTATCTCGAGGTCCATCCATGTTGTCGCAAATGGCAGTATTTCATCTCTTCTCATGGCTGAGTAATATCCCATTATATATATGTACCACAGCTTGTTTAGCCAATTGTCTATCATAGGACACTTCAGTTGCTTCCACATCCTGGCCACTGTGAATAATGCTGCTACGAACATCAGTGTGCAAATATCTTTTTGGATATGGGTTTTTGAGTCTTTGGGGTAAATACCCAGTAGTGGAATTGCTGGATCATATGGTAGATCAATTCTTAGTTTTTTGAGGAACCTCCATACTGTTTTCTATAGTGGCTGTACCAATTTGCAGTCCCACCAGCAGTGTATGAGTGTTCTTTTCTCCTCATCCTATCCAACATTTGTTATTACTTTTCCTGTTGATTATAGCTATTCTAACAGGTGTGAGATGGTATCTCACTGTGGTTTTGATTTGCATTTCCCTAATAGCTAGCAATGATGAGCATCTTTTCATATATTTATTGGCCATTTGTATGTCCTCTAGGGAGAAGTGTCTGTTCAGGTCCTCTGCCCATTTTTTGATTGGGTCATTTGGTTTTTTGCTGTTATTGAGTTGTATGAGTTCTTTGTATATTTTGGATATTAGGCCCTTATCAGCGGTGTTGCTTGCACATATATTTTCCCATTTGGATGATTCTCTCTTTACCTTGTTGACAATTTTTTTTGCTGAGCAGAAGCTTTTTAGTTTGATGTAGTCCCATTCATTTATTTTAGCTTTTACTTCCCTTGCTTTTGAGGTCAAATTCATACAATAACAATTTGATTTTCATATGTCTTGGTGTGGTTCTCATTGTGTGTATCTTGTTTGAGATTCGTTGAGCCTCTCAATATGTTGTTTATGGTTTCTATTGCATTCGAAAAAAATTTTGACCATTTTTTCCCCTCAAAATTTTTTTCCCATCATTCTCACTCTCCTCTGGTATTCTAAATACATGTATATCCAACTGCTTGATATTTTTCCATAAGCCAAAAACTGATTCATTTTTTTTTTTAGTCTATTTTCTTTCTGTGGTTCAGCCTGAATAGTTTCTATTTTTATGTATTTAAGTTCACTGATCTTTTCTTCTGTGGTATTTAATCCAGAAACGTTTTCATTTTAGATATTGTATTTTACAGCTTTCAATTTCAATTTCAAAAAGACATTCACTTTTAGTCTTTTCAATGTCTTCCATTTCTCTTCTCATTATGTTCATGTTTCTTAAAAATACATTTTGTCATACTTAATAAGAATTATTTCAAAGTTCTTTACTGCTAATTCTTTGTCTCTGTCATTTCTGAGTCTGTTTCTATTTATTTATTTCCCTGCTTCTTGGCATGTCTGGTACTTTTTTATGGGTTGCTTGACACTGGGATTTTTATGTTGTTGAGTGCTAGATTTTGTGTACTTTTTAAAAGTGTTTTGGACTTTGTTGTGTCATGCAGTCATTTTGTGCATCTGCTCAATCTTTTGAAGGCTCTTTTTTAAGCTTTGTTGGAGTGACTTCAAATAGCATTTACTCTAAGACTAATGTACCTTTACTTCTAATTTTAGTATATATGCTGCTGAAGCGAGCACTACCTATACTTCTAAAGTGTTACCTTTATGGATTCTCTACTCACTCTCTGAAAGTTCAATAAGGACTCTTTTCTCTGGTTCATAAATCAAGTGACTTGCCAGTGTGTATGAACTCTGCATTCTTCTGCTTTTATTACTGGTCCTTCTTATAATTTCTTCCAATTTAGAGTTCTGAAGTTGTTTTCTGTGTAATTCCCTCTTCTCTGTCCTACAAATTCCAACTGCTTCAATCTCCCAGAGCACTGATCTCTGTTTCCTTAATTCAGCAAACCCTCCATGCTCCGCTTGCATTCTTTTTCTCCCCACTGTGCTCCAGATAGTACCTTCAAATAAGAAATCTGGGATAATTATGGGACTTATTTTGTATTTCTTTTCTGTTCTTGCAGGGATCACAGTCTTGTGCTGCCTGTTGACTAGTGACTAAAAAGTTTGTTTCATATTTTTTGTGCAGTTTTCTAAATGTTCACAGCAAGAGGGCTAATCTAGTCCTAGTTCCATCATGGCACTATGTTTTTAAGATCCAATCCTGTTGCTATGAGTTGATTATAGATGCTATTTACATTGAGTACAATGTGAATGCCTGGAGTTGGGCAATAAGCTTCCTTATGTGTCCTTCCTTATGTCTGGTCCATTATTCTATCTGCTGCTAGCATTTAATAAAATACATCCACCATATTATATCTACTCTCCCAGTGGAAGATCCTCTTTATCACTAGACTAAGTAAGGCAGATTCTTCTGAAGAATTTCTACCAGCTTATTCCTACAGACTCACAAAAGCTGGTTAATTTTTAGGAATGTGCAAAGCTGGTTGTTAAACACAGTCATTATTATATGTTAAATTATATAAAATGTAATTAGATAGGTTATATTAAAATAAAAGGTAATAAATACTAAAAACTCATCACTTCCTAATTATTTTACTATATTGTATAATTATCTTTGCTCTTAAATTCATTTATGTCTATTCGATTTGTAATGTAGAAATACTGTATAAAGGTGTGCTACTGTGTATACATTAAGTTAATTTAATTTGCCAATTCTCCTCTCCATCTCTTTCTTTCCTCTTACATTTTAAAGAAGGAAGTTGATTCTTTGTCCTGTAAACTTTCCCAGTCTTGATTTTGCCGACTGCATTGCTATAGAAGTCATTCAATACGTTATACTGTTATTTAATATGTTCCTCTGTTCTCTGTGTTTCTTATAAATTCATAGCGGGATCTAGAGGCTTGATCAGATCCAGGTTGGGATTTTTGAGAAAACTACTTCATAGATGATGGTATTTTCTTTCATCAGGATATTTAGTTACTTTTTGTGTGTGTGATGATTAATGTCCAGACAGGAAATGAAGAATTGAAAAATAATGACATTTTAATTCTTTCAATTCTTCATTTATTAGCTGAATACTTCTATCAAAAGAAATATCCTTCTATTTACTATTTGGTTACTAAGTGGTACAATTCATTTAGAAATATCAGGATAAAAGTTTGATTCTTTTATTTACATATTTTCAAAATAATGAGTTGGTTCACTAGCATCTTCTGAGGTGGCCAATTAGTTTTTTTATTTGTTTAATTTTTTTAACATCACTGTGGTTATTAAACATAAGCACATGGATTTAAACATATTCGATGTGCTTTGGTCATTGAGATACTCTTCTCAAGGGTGAGTCCTTTCAGCATGACAGTGGTTTCGGACAGTACCCTTCCTGTATGTCAGGCCAAGGTGTTCCAGGTTTGTCTTGTGTATTTTCTGCCTCAAACTGTAATCAGCTATATGTCTAAGGAGCTCTGGTTTTGTTTAGTAGGAAGCAGTATTTGAACACCACAATCAGGGTACCACACATTAAAAAATGCTCTAGATTTTTAATATGTCTTAATATGTAGTATAACATTTCTATCTCTTACATCTTATATTTCAAAGTTGACTTAACTATTCATGGACCTTTATTTTTTCATGCAAATTTTAGAGTGAGTTTATCATGTTCCTCAAATAATGCAACTAAAATTTTGATTGGAATTTCATTGAGTGTATATATCAATTTGAGATAAATTGACCTTTTACAATATTAAGCGGTCCCATCCAAGATGCTGGGATGGTTTTCCATTTATTCAGATTATCTTCTAGGTATTTTATTAGAGATTTCTTTTTTTTTTCTTTTCTTTCTTTCTTTTTTTTGGTCATAAAGGTTGTGTGTGTGTGTGCATGTGTGCGTAACTGTATCTCTCTCCCCTTTAAAAAATATTATCGCCTGAGGCTTATTTACTATTTTTTCAAAGAACCAGCTTTCCGTTTTTCAATTCAATTTCCGATTTTTCATTTCATTGATTTCTTTCTTTACCTGTGTTATTTCTTCCTCTTATTTTTCTTTGAGTTTGCTTGATATAAATGCTTAGCTCATTTAAAAAATTTGTTTTCTGATAAATGTATTTAAAGTCTTAAAGTTTACCCTGTGTCCCACAAATTTTTGACATGTGATATTATAATTGTCCTTGAGTTCTACAAATTGCATAATTTTATTTATGATTTAGCTTTTTAACCTGATAGTTTTATAGTAATGTTATTTAGTTTACATATGAGAGTATTTTTTTCTTTCATATCTCTCAGGCTCATTTTCTAATTTACTTGAGATTTTCTTAGCTGGCTATGTAATTATATTTTTCTTGAACTAGCAAATTTCACTTCTTGAATGAACTCAGATGATGAAAACAAGGTTGAATTAAAGTATAGTGCTCTTACGTTATTTGGCTAGGTAACCTGAGCTGAAAAGATTTAGCACTTAAAAGGTGAGATCTTGATTAGTTAGAGGTAAACTTGAATTGAATTCCTCTGTTCTTACCATGTGATTTTCCCAAGGAAGAATAATGCTAATACCTTATACATGCTTTTTACCTCACTGTTGACAAAACCTTTTCATAATCACTTTTTACTTCAATCTTTCAAATAGTCTGGTGAGGTAGATAGGAAAGTCATTTAACCTCTGACTTAATTTGTTAGACAGCATTAAAAATACTTCCAGACCACTGTGGATTGTTGTGAGGATTAATTAATTAGAACCAATAATCCTTTTTCCCACTACCTCAGGGTGTTTTAGTGCTCTGGTGAAATAATGGATATGAAAATACAAAGGTATACAGAAATCCGAACAATTATAATTGTTCAGGTAATAGAAATAGCCTCTTATTTCCACTCCCAAGTTTCCCTTTGTGTAGGACACATTTAGGAGAGGGTGGAAAAAATACCATGAGCGAGCACCGGATGTATGGCATATACCCGATACATGTGCATTAATTGGTTAGATCCCAAGAGGCCTAACTGGCACCAGGGCCATCTTCTTTGGTGTGCAACCTGTGCAGTCATATGGGGCCCCCACTCCCAGAAGACAGTGCTTTACTGTTGTCTTCTTAAAATTCATAATAATGTTATCTTTGATTTGTGTTTTGTAAATGAAGTCTGATAAGACAACGAAGCATGTACCTGATCAGTGGAGGTGTGCAAGGTGATAGCGTGTGCACTCACGGGCTCAGGTCCATAGGCATGAAAGGTAATGTGGGCACTATTAGGCCTTTCGTGCAGTCTGGGGGTACATGGGGCCCCAAGGTAGTCAGGCTTGGAACTGGGTTCATATTAGTGCTGTTGATAGTGGGTGGTAGTAGCAGGGGAAGCAGCAGCCCTGGTAGCAGGAGCTATATTGATGCAGCAGAGATCAGGGATTCCATAATGGGGAAGCACTACAGCTTGCAATGGAAGATGAGTTTGTCCGTCTGTGCCTGGAATCCATCCCTATGGCATTTGTACAAATATTAACTCTCTTGCCAGAAAGCAGAGATAAGAACTGTTCGATCTTACACATTAAATTTTTTCAGTAAATGATTACCAAATAAAAGTGTATACATGGACATTGTAATAATGCATATATAAAGGAGTTATTAGAATTCTTCAAAGACTTTAGAATCTCTGGTTTTGAAAACTGCTGCAACATGGCAAATAAAGGTTTAGAAATAGAAGTTATATTTAAATATTATCCTATTCAACAGAAAATAACACTATTTACATGAGTACTAATGAGTAAGATCATTTTTAAATTTTCTTGTAATTGAATATGCCACGATTGAGTGCATAAACAGGTGTTTTGAATAATATACACATCATGAAGCCTCTTTGGGTTTATTTCATAACCCTCAACAAACTACAGGAGGTGTCAAAGGAAAAGTCAAAATATTATTGTATAAATGTACATTTCAAATTAAATTCAGATCTAAAAAATACTAGTTTGCATGACAACAGTTTTTTAGAAAAACTGTTCCATGAGAATTATCAACTCTAGATGTACTAAAATTTAGTGATAACATTAATCCCAATGTTATCACTGGCCATAAAATACTCTCATCAGTGCCAGTAAAAGTTGCATCATCAGGAAGAATCTTCTCTAAATTTGAAATTATCAAAAATTATTTGCCAGCTTGCATTTGCCAAGAACAGCTAATGGTTCTTTCAGTTGTGTTGATTGAAAATGAAGTTGCTAGAAGTATAAATTTCGATGGCCTAATAAATAATAAATGAATTGGTAAAAAAACTGAGCCAGAAAAATCTTGTGACCAGTCAAGGTATCACATTAATAAAGTGTTGGTATTTATTGTATTATATAATATTATGACACCAAAAATTTTTTGCAATTAATAAATTTCTGTTGTTAATCATTGTGGCAGATAGAATAATGTCCCCCACTTTAACACACACACCAAATATATCTATGACCTAATCCCCAGAATCTGTGAATACATTACCTTACGTGATAAAAAGACTTTGTAGTTGTGATTAAGTTAAGAATCTTGAGATGGAAAGATTACCCACATGGGCCGCGTAATCACAAGTGTCCTTATAAGGGAAAGAGGGAGGATGGAGAATCAGAGAAGATGGGATGAGGGGGAAATGCAGATCAGAGGGATGAGAGATAAGAGAGAGGACAGGGAGAGTGAAGATGCTATGCTGCTGGCTTTGAAAATTGAGGAAGAGGCCACAAACCAAGGAATGCCTCTAGATGAAAAGGTAAAGAGATGAATTCTTTCCTAGAGCCTGAGGAAGAAATGCAGCCCTGCTGACATCTTGATTTTATGACTGACTTTGGACTTCCAAAACAGGGAGATGATACATTTGTGTTGCTTTGAGCTAGTAAGTTTGTGGTAATTTTTTTGCAGCAGTATTAGGAAATTAATACACATATTTATCCCTATTACCCCTATTAAGTTTTATAAATAATAAAATAGTTTTAAAGGGAAAAGTTTATATCTTAGTAATGGCACTTTTCCTGCTTTTCGAACGAAGGGCTAGCATTTTCATTTTTTACTAGACTCCACAAATTATGTACCTAACTCTCCTTTTGGGACCTTTACTGGAAACTGTGCAGTAAAGCAGCCTGAAGCTCAGGAGAGTGGTCTGGCCTCAATGTAAAGCTTTGGAAACCATTAGCATGTCAGTTGTAACCTTGAAAACAGATCAGACCACCTAGAAAGAATAAAAAAATGGTGATCCTCTGCTCATCCATTCCATATTACATATACACACAGATTTTTACTTTTTTTTTTACTTTTGGTCATTTTCTGATATATAAATATAGGATAATGTTTTATATATATTTCTCATATACTGCTATTTTTACTTCTCTGAGATAAATTTCTAGGAATGGAATTTCTGGATCAAAGATATTCATTTCAAAAATAAAATAGTAATTCCCATTTCCAATACCAATTGATGGGGCTACTCTTACTTTAATTTGCATTTCTTTAACTACTAATGAGTACATTCTCGAATGTTTACCAACCATTTGGATTTGTTCCTCTATAAATTGCTTGTTTTTCAATATGCTTTCTCACCCTTTGTCCCTCTCATTTTATTTTCATTATTTATTTATTTATTTATTTTCATTTTTCATTTTTAAATTACAGTTGACATTCAATAGTATTTTATATTAGTTTCAGGAGTATGGCATAATGGTTAGACATTTATATAATTTACAAAGTGATCCCCCCAATTAGTCTAGTAATGCCTGGCACCATATATAGTTGTTACAATATTATTGACTATATTCCTTATACTGTAATTTACATCTCTATGACTACTTTGTAAATTCCAATTTGCTCTCCTTAATTCATTCACCATTTTTACCTAGCCCTCCTTCCGTCTTCTAACCATCATTTCGTTCTCTATATCTATGAGTTTGTTTTTGTTTGTTTGTATATTTTGTTCCTTAGATTCCTCATATAATTGAGATCATGTTATTTGTCCTTTGCTGTCTGACTTATTTCACTTAACATAATATCCTCTAGGTCCATTCATGTTGCTGCAAATGGTAAGATTTCTTTTCTTTTGGGTAATATCATTGTAAATATGTACCCCTTTTTCTTTATCCAGTCATCTACTGCTGGGCCTTTAGGTTGTGTTTCATATCCTGACTAATGTAAATAGCTGCAATGAAACTAGGGGTGCATATATCTTTTCAAAATAGTGTTTTGGTTTTCCTTGGATAAATATCCAGAAGTGCAATTTCTGGGTCAGAAGGTAGTTCTATTTTTAATTTTATGAGGAACCTCCATACTGTTTACCATACTGGCTGCACCAATTTGCAATCCCACCAGGAGTGTACAGGATTCCCTTTTCTCCACATCCTCGCCAAACTCATTTGTTGATTTATTGATGATAACCATTCTGATGAGTATGAGGTGATATCTCATTGTGGTTTTAATTTGCATTTCTCTGATGATTAGTGATGTTGAGCATCTTTTCATATGTCTATTGACCATCTGAATGTCCTCTTTGGAGAAATGCCTATTCAGGTCTTTTGCCCACTTTTTAATTGAATTGTTCGTTTCTTTTCTTTTTTTTTTTTGATGTTGAGTTTTATGACTTCATTATAATTTTGAATATTAACCTCTTATTAGATGTATCATAGGCAGATATCTTCTCCCATTCATTAGGTTGTCTTTTCATTTTGTTGATTCTTTTGCTATGCTAAAACTTTTTAGTTTGATGTAGTCCCATTTGTTTATTTTTTCTTTTGTTTCCCTTGCCCGAGGAGATACATCAGAAACAATATTACTAAGAGCAGTGTCACAGACTTTACTGCCTGTGTTTTCTTCTAGGCATTTTATGGTTTCAGGTCTTACAGTTAAGTGTTTAATCCATTTGGGATTTATTCTTGTATATGGTGTAAGAAGATAGTCCAGTTTTTCCACCACCATTTATTGAATAGACTGTCTTTCCCCCATTGTATATTTTTGCCTCCTTCGTGATAGATTAAATGACTATATAGATGTGGGTTTATTTCTGGGCTCTCTATTCTGTTCCATTGACCTATGTCTCTGTTTATATGCCAGTATCATGCAGTTTTGATTACTGTAGCCTTGTAACATACTTTGATATCAGGTAGTGTGATACCTCCAACTTTGTTCTTTTGCAAGACTGCTGGGCCTTTTTAGAGATTTTTGTGGTTTCATATAAATTTTACGATTATTTGTTCTAGTTCTGCGAAAAATGCTGTTGGTGTTTTGATAAGGATTACATTGCATCTATAGGTTGCTTTGGGTAGTATGGACATTTTAACGACGTTAATTCTTCCTATCCATGAGCATGGTGTGTGCTTTCTTTTACTTATATCCTCTTCAAATTTTTTCTTCAGTGTCCTATGATTTTCTGCGTACAGATTATTTTATCTCCTTGGTTAAATTTATACCTAGGTATTTTATATTGTTTGATGCAATTGTAATGGGATTGTTTTCTGAAGTTCTATTTCTGATAGTTCCTTATTGTGTATAAAAACACAATATATTTCTGAATATTAATTTGGTATCCCACTACTTTACTGAATTCACTTTTCAGTTCTAACAGGTTTTTGGTGGCATCATTAGGGTTCTTTATATATAGTATCATGTCATCTGCAAATAATGACAATTTTACTTCTTTTCAATTTGGATGATGTTTATTTATTTATTTATTTTTCTTGTCTGCTTGCTGTGGCTAGGAGTTCCAATACTATGTTGAATAAAAGTGGTGAAAGTATGCATCCTTGTGTTATTCTTGATCTTAAGGAAAATGGTTTTAGCTTTTCCTCATTGAGTATGATGCTAGCTTTGGGTTTGTCATATATGGCCTTTATTATGTTGTGGTATGTTCCCTCTATTCACACTTTTGGGGAATTTTTATTATAAATGGATGCTGGATTTTGTCAAATGCTTTTTCTGCATCTCTTGATATGATTATATTATTTTGATCCTTTATTTTGTTTAAGTGGTGTATCATGTTAATTGATTTATGATTATTGAACCAATCTTCAATCCCAGGAATAAATCCCATTTGATCATGGTGTATGGTCTTTTTAATGTATTGCTGAATATGGTTTGCTATTTTTTTGTTTTTGTTTTGCATTTATTTTTATCAGGAATATCAGCCTATAATTTTCTTTCTTTCTTTATTTTTTTGTATTGCCTTTGTCTGGTTTTGGAGTCAGGCTGATGGTAGCCTAGTAAAATGAACTTGGGAGTCTTCCCTCCTCTGAATTTTTTGGAATAGTTTGAGAAGAATAGGTGTTAATTTTTTGGATATTTGGAAAAATTCATCTGTGAAGCCATTTGGTCCAGGACTTTTGTTTGTGGAAAGTTTTTTTTTTTTTTAATTACTTATTAGATTTCTTTAGTTGTAATTGTTCCGTTGAGATTTTGTTTCTTCTTGATTCAGTTTCGCAAAATTGCACATTTCTAGGAATTTCTTTCAGATTGTCCAATTTGTTAGCATATAATTTTTCATAGTATTTTCTTATAATCCTTTGTATTTCTGGAGTGTCAGCTTTCACTTCTTTTTCATTTCTGATTTTATTTGAGTCCTTTTTTCTATTTTTTGATGAATCTGGTGAATGGTTTATCAATTTTGTTTATCTTTTCAGGGAACCAGCTCTTGGTTTTAGTGATCATTTATAATGACTTTTTTAGACTCTATGTTGTTTATTTTCTCTCTGATCTTCATTATTTACTTCCTTCTACTCACTTTGGGTTTTGTTTGCTGTTTTTTGTTTTTTGTTTTTTGTTTTTTTTTCTCATTCTGGTAGTGTAAGGTTAGATTATTTGGCATTTTTCTTGTTTCTACTGGTAGGCCTGTATTGCTATGAATTTTCCTCTTAAGTCTGCTTTCACTGTGCCCCATAGAGTTTGCATTGTTGCGTTTTCATTTTCATTTGTCTCAGGGTATTTTTAAATTTCTTCCCTGATTTCATTGTTAACTATTTAATTATTTCGTAGCATGTATTTAGCCTCCATGTGTTTGTATGTTTTTCTGTTTTATTTTTTTCTTGTTTTCTTTTACTTTTTTCTTTTTTTTTCCTTTGATTTTTAGTTTCACACCATGTGGTTGGAGAAGATGTTTGATATAATTACAAGCTTCTTAAATTTATTGAGACTCGTGGCCTAACATGTAGTCTATCCTGGAAAATGTTCCATGTGCACTTGAAAAGAATGTATATTCTGTTGCCTTGGGTGAAATGCTCTAAAAATATCAGTTAAATCCATCTGGTCTAGTGAGTCATTTAAGGCTGCTATTTCTTTGTTGATTTTCTGCCTGGAAGGTCTAGCCATTGATGTCAGTGGGGTGATAAAGTTTCCTACTATGACTGTATTACTGTTGATCTCTCCTTTTATGTTTCCAACTATTTGCTTTATAAATGTAGGTGCTTCTATTTCGGGTGTGTAAATGTTTACTTGGGTTATGTCCTCTTGTTGGATTTGATCCCTTTATCATTATTTAGTGTCCTTTTTTTTTGTCTCTTATTATACCCTTTTAATTAAAGTTTATTTTGTCTGATGTCAGTATTATTACCCCAGCTTTTTATTTTCATTTCCATTTGCATGAAATATCTTTTTCCATCCCTTTACTTTCAGTCTGTGTGTGTCATCATTTTATTTTTTTAAAAAGGATATCTACATCCCGGCCAATATTTCATATTGTCAGTTATTTTAATTTTAGTCATTCTAGTAGGTGTGAAGTAGTATATGATTAGAGTTTTAGTTTGCATTTCTCTGATGAGTAATGACATTGAGCACCTTTTCATATGCTCATTGGCCATTCATAAATCTTGTCTTGTTAATGTCTTTTGAAATTCTTTGACTATTTAAAAATTATAGATATTAAGCCTTTCACTCTCATAAATTTTTAAAATATATGTGTATGTAGGTGTATATGCATATTTAACTAGTGTGTCAGTTGTCTTTTAAATTTGTCTAGTATATATTTTGCCATAAAATCTAATTTTTTATTGTAGTTTTATATATGTAATTTACCATTTTAAAGGATACAATTTAGTGACATTAAGCACATTTACATTTTTATGCATCAATATTCATTTCCAAAACTTTTTCCTCATCCCAAACTGAAATTCTGTACTGATTAAAAATAATTAAATTTTTAAAATAGTCTAATATGTCAGGGTTTACTTTTCTAGTGTCTGTTCCCATCTTGGTTAAAAAGGTTCCCTGTGCATCCAGATCGTACATGTGATTTCTTAGCTTTTTTGCACCAGTTTTTGTTTTATTTTTGTCTAAATATTTAATATAGCTAGAGTTTAGAATTTATTTTTATACATGGTATGAGGGAGGAAACAAATTCCATTTTTTCCAAGTTGAGTGACAAATATATGTGCCAAGGCTTACATAAAGTGTCTTTTTCCCATTGAATTAAATATCGCTTTTGTCATAAACTATCATAAATATTGGGATGTGTTACTGGACACTTTTTCCCACTGATCTAGTTGTCTGTTTCTATGACAACATCATATTGTTTAGTTATAGTTTAATGTTTAATAAATCAAATTCCACCTCAACATTCTCCTTCATAATTTTTCTGGATATTCTCAGACATGTATATTACCATGTGGATTTTAATATTAGTTTACTTAATTAAAATCGCAAACCTATTGGGGTTCTAGTAGGTAGTACATTATATTTATATATTATTTTTTAACTTATGATTTCATAAAGTTATCTACTTGTCCAAGAAAATAGTATCTTTATATATTTTCAGATTGAATTTTATGCCCTTTAATACAATTTTTATAGTTTTCTTGATCTAGTTTTTGTCTTCTCATAATTGAGGTTATTTCTGATGTTTATATGCATGTTATTGACAATTAAATATTTTCTCCCATTTCTATTTGATTTTTTTTGCTGAACTTAATGTCTATTAGATTCTTCCATGTTTTGTATATAATTTGTTCATTTTGATTGCTGGAAGTTTTCTTGTGTGTTTAATACACTATAATTTATTTATCTATTAACCTGCTTATGTAAGTTTGGCTAACATAAATAAAATTGCAATGAACAACCTTTTAAAAGCTTTTTTGTAAAAGAATATATGTTTACATTACTCTTTGGTGATTACCTAGCTGTGGAATTCCCTCTAGGAGAATGTTTAACTTTATAAGAAATGACCAAACTTTTAAAAAGTATTTTTATGGCCAGCAGATATATGAAAAGATGCTCAACTTTACAAAACATTAGGGAAATATAAGTCAAAACCACAACAGTTACTACTTCACACCTGTTAGAATGGCTATTTTCAACAAGTCAAGTAATAACAAGTGTTGGAGAGATTCTGGGGAAAAAGGAACCCTCATATACTGCTGGTGGGAATGTAAATTGGTATAGTCATGATGAAAACAAGTATGGAGTTTCCTCAAAAAATTAAGAATAGAATTACCATATGACCTAGCAATCCCTCATCTGGATATCTACTTCCAAAATCTGAAAACATTTATTCGTAAAGATATAGTACCTCTAAGGTCAATTGCAGCATCATTCATGGTGGCCAAGACATGAAAGCAACTGAAGTGTCCTTTGATAGATGATTGGATAAAGATGTGTTACATATATACAATGAAATATTATTGAGTCATAAGAAAAGATAAAATACTGCCATTTGTGAAACGGATGTATCTTGAGAATATTATGCTAGTGAAACAAGTCAGACAGAAAAAATCGAGAACCATATGATTTCACTCATATGTGGGATTTAAAATTGAAAGTAACAAACAAATAAACAAACAAAGAAAAACTCATAGACATAGATAATAGTGTAGTGGAAAGGAGGGAGGGAGGGGTAAGGTAGAAAAGGGTAAAGGGGGTCAAATATAAGATGACAGAAGGAGTTTTGACTTTGGGTGGTGAGCATCCAATAAAATATAGAGATGATGTATTCTAGCATTGTATACTTGAAACATATATAATTTTATTAACCTATATCACCCCAATAAATTTGATAAAAAAGAAATATCAATATGAATTCATGGCTATTATTTTTAATAGATACAGAAATATAAATGCATGTGCATATGTGGGTAAAACAAAAGAAAACATAACAAAACAAAAGTGATATATATCCTTTTATGCTCCCACCAGTAATGTAGGATAAGTCCATTTGTCCCACATCCAGGTCAACATTTTATATTGTCAGTCTTTTTAATTTTAAGCGTCCTTGTGGGTGCAAAGTGGTATCTCTTTGTGGTTTCAAATTGCATTCCCCTGATGACTAATGCTTTTGAACATCTTTTCATGCAAGTATGGCCATTTGTATGTCTTCCCTGGAAAGTGTCTGTTCAAAATCATTTGCCAATTTTTTTATGTTGAGTTTTTTTTTAATTATTGATTTTTTTTGAGTTCTTTTGTCAGTTCTTTGTCAGTTGTATGTATTGAGAATATTTTCATCCACCTTGGGAGAGTTTATTTTCTTACTTTCTTACCCTGTACTTTGAAGAATAGTTGTTTATAATTTTCAGTGATTTTTCAATTTATCCTTTTTTTTTTCTTTCATTCTTTACTACCTTTTGAATTTTTGTTAAGGAATCTTTGTCAACTTCAAAGTTGTAAAGATACACACTCATTTTTTTAAAGAAACTTTATGGATTTAGCTTTTATATTTAGGTCTATGCTCTATCTCAAATTAATTTTTAAAATTAAAGTATAATTTGCACAACATAAATTCACCATTTAAAGTGTACAATTCTGTAGACTTTAGTAAATTCACAAGGTTGTACTACCATCACCACTATCTAATTTCATCACTATTTTCATAATTCTCAAAAGAAACCCTGTACCTATTAGTAGTCACTTCCCATTTCTCCCTCCCCTCACCGCTGTAAACCATTAATAAACTTTTTGTCGTTATGAATTTGCCTCTTCTGGGCATTTCATATAAATGGAATCCTACAATACCTGAATTTTTTGTGTCTGGATTCTTTTTTTTTTAGCATAATGTTTTCAAAATTCACCCATGTTCTAACATATATTAGTACTTAATTCCTTTTTATGGCAGAATAATATTGCATTGTATGAGCATACCACATTTTGTTTATCTATCAGTTAATGGATATTTAGGTTGTTTCCACCTTTTAGCTACTATGAATAATGCTGCTATAAACATTTTTGCATACATTTCTGAAGAAACATATATTTTCCAGTCTCATGGATATATACTGAGGTGTGGAATTACTGAATCATATGATAACTCTATGTTTAACTTCTTTTCTTTGCATTGTCATAGTGCCTTAATCAAATTTTTAAAAATTGTTTTTGCATGAGTTTATTTCTGGGCTCTGTTTTCTGTTCTATTTTTTCTTTTAATGTGTAGATTCTATGCCAGTAGTACACTGTCTTGATTATTATAGTTTTAAAGTAAATATTGAAATCAGGTAGTGTGCATTCTCCCACTTTGTTCTTTATTTTAAGATTGTTTTGGCTATTCTATATCCTTTGCAAATCCATGTACATTTTAGATTCAGCTTGTCAGTTTCTTCGAAAAGGTCTGCTAGGAGTTTGATTGTGATTAAATTAACTAAGAGCGAGAGAATAAACATCTTAATGACATTGAATCATCCAACTTTTGAATTTGGTATATATCACCATTTATTTATTCTTGTGTATTTAATATACTACAGTTTGTCTTAGCAATATTATAGTTCTCTTAGCAACACTATTTCTTCCTTAAATGTTTGGTAGAATTGACCAGTGAAACCAAGACACTAACTGGTCTTGAGCCTGGAATATTCTCTGTAGGGAGTTTGCTTTTTTAGAATCAGCTTTGTTGAAATATAATTTATATAAAACTCATCTATTTTAACTGCATCATTCAATTAATTTGACAAATAATGTCCTCTACAAATAGTTTTACTACTTCCTTTCCAATCTCTGTGCCTTTTATTTCATTTTCTTAGCTAATACCATGGCTAGAACCTACAGTATAATTTTGAATGGAAAAGATGAGAGCAGACATCCTTGCCATTTCCTTGATCTGAGGGGAACGTATTCAGTACTTCATTGTTAGGTATGATATTTACTATAGAATTTTTGTAGAAGCCTTTTATCGGTTTGAAGACGTTTTCTTCTATTCTTAAAGAGTAGTTTTTTTCTTTCATCATGAATGAGATTTAAATTTAATCAAATGCCTTTTGGTATTCATTGGGTCGATCATATAGTTCTTTGTTACTGTCTTAATATAGTGCATTATATTGAATGAATTTCAAATGTTAAATCTACCTTGCATTCCTGAGACAAACCCCATTTGATCATAATATGTTAACATTTTTATATATTGCTGGATTTGATTTGCTAATATTTTATATATTTATGAGGAATATTACTAAGTAGTTTTATTTTAATGCAATGATGGCCTCATAAAATGAAGTGAGAATGTTCACATCTGTTCTATTTTCTGGCTAAAATTTAAAAGAGACAAAAATCTAAATTTGAGGCAGGGCTGTGGAGTCCCTGGAACTCTGGGGGTGTTAGTTAAATTTTTCTATCATTTTGCAAAACTTTTTGCCAGTATCTAGCAGAGCTTAACATACATCTTTCGACATAAGTTGGCACCTAAGGGTGTGGTGATCATATATTCTAGTTACCATAAGATAATTGGTGTTGATACTGGTGTAATTATTAATAATTACCCCTCTGATCGACAGTTTAACTCCTAGCTATACACTCAAGAGAAATGAGTGTATATGTCCACCAAAAGATATATTCAAGAATCTTTATAGAAACTGTATTTATAATAGCAAAACCTGGAAGAAACCTACATATTTATCAAGAGGAAAATGGAGAAAGAAATTATGGTATACTCATATAATGAAATTTTCAGAGGAATAGAAAAGCAAACGACTGATACATTAGTATGGATGCATCAGAAACATAATGTTGAATCAAAGAAGCAAGCCCAAAAGAGTACATACTGTTCAAGTGCTTATAAAACTTAATGTATGGATTTAGAAACCATATTAATGATCAGCTTTGGTTAGAGATGGATTTTGACTCTGAAACAGCCATGAAAGATTATCTTGGTTGATAGTAGCATTCTATATCTTTCCCTTGGTGTTGGTTTCATAGGTAATACATATGTAAAAATTCATAAAGTTGTGCATTTAGGACTTAGGTGCTTTAGTATATGTAATTTATATTTCTAATACAATAAAACAGTAATCCTGCCTATAACTCAATGAGAACTTCACAGCTTGCAAACTTTTAGTTTTCTTTACTTAGGGAAAATTTTTCTGCTATTACTTGTTTAACTATTGCCCCTCCTGCATGTTCTTTTTCTTTCTCCTAAAATTCCTTTTTTTAGCAGTTGGGTAATTTGGTTCATTCGTTTTCATTTGTTTTCTAAGTCCCTTTTATCTTTTTTTCTATTTTTCTATTTTTGAAAAATATCTTCTACTCTATCTTTCAGGCCTCTAATTTTTTCTCAACAAGTAATCAGCTTCTCCTTCAACTTATCTATTGAATTTTTGAAATGAAATATGCATTTTTTAGTCCTGAAAATCTTTTTTAATATTTATAATTGGATTTTCTTAACTGTAGATTTTAATTTTGTTCAAGTAATGATTTTTTTTCCTTTCCTCCAGAGCACAGATCTGTTGTACTGGGGAGCTACCTGCTGACATTATTTTATTCTTTCACTTTCTGGCTGCGGATTCTCTTAGATAATAGGGTGATGATATAATTTATCATCCAGACTTGAGTGTGAGGGGTAACTATTTATAATTACACCAGTATCAACACCAATTATCTCATGGTAACTAGAACATGTGATCACCATACTCTTAGGTGCCAACTTATGTCATGTGTCTTTGATTTAGATGTTGGAGAATGATGTGCAGCAACAGTCCTGATAGTGATGGGAAACTCAGAAATCTTGGTCTCTGGGTACAGTCTGTGTACTGGGCTACAAGTTGCAAGGCTCCTGTCTTCCAGGTTGTAAGGATCAGAATAGAATCTCAAGATGTGTGTAACAAAGAATGTCAGTGGGAACAGAAAAACCCAATTAGATAAAGGCTGAAAAATATTTTTTGAATTCATAGTTAAAAGATATAGGTCTCCTTAAAGAGAACAGTTTTAGTAGTGTAGTAGGAGACAAAAGCCACATTGTAGAGGGTTTTAGAATGAATGGGACCTTAAAAACTTAGATGCCAAGTATAGACTACTTATTTTTCCTAGGAATACAGAGGGGAGGGGATAGTGTTAAGGGCATAGGTGAGGATTTGGTCTTGGATGGGAGGAGGGACACTGTTCTCTGAAATAGAGATAAAGAGGTAAGGATAGGTGTGGCTATAGAAATACCTATGGGAATATATCAGGCCTCTCATGAGTTTAGTAGGCTTACATTTTTAAAAATTATTGAATTAATTTATTAGATTTAAACATCAGATAGTATTAAAGGATAGACACTGAAATATTCTACAACCACACAGTTCTCTTCCCTATAGACAATCAGGCTATTTACTCTTGTAAAAGATCTGTGGAAGGAAAAACAAAAAGTAAATAACAGTATTACCTGTAGGGAAGAGAACTAGCTATGGAACTTTTCAGGTGTTAATGACCCTATAATAGTCTATTATGTGGATGTACTACATTTATTACATCATTCATTTATAGTTGACATTTATATTGATAAGAAAATTTCATTGTCATAATGTTTTTAAAAATCTTTCAACAGAGATCTTTTCTGTTGAAAAAGCTCTGATTTTATAGCTCTGATTCTATAGCTCTGATTTTCTTTTATTTTTTTACCTGTTAATTCATTTATTTTTATGTAGCATAAGTGCCAAACTATTATCATATAAAAAAACTATTATTTTCAACTGTCTCAGTAATGTCAAGGCATTCATTTTGTTTCGTTTTTCTCATATACTAATTTATTTCCCCGAATTAGTTATTAATTAGCACAGTTTTTGTAATGATTATACTGATTGGCTGAGGATAATTTTACAGTATTAAATAATTCATCTTGTGCTATATTTGTACATATGTAGGTTCAGTTGTAAATGCATGAAACATGACAGCAATTATTTACATTAGCAGCTGCATAGTACTGAATGCTGAGATTACAATATGATTTATTGTTTTTTGTAAGAAAAATAAAGTTGAATAAAATATTAAAATGTAAAGTATCAGTTAAAAAATTCTACTTAAAATTTTAATATGCATTAATTATAACTTGTATTTGTCTTTTAATTTTAATAAATTTAAATTTTGAGAATATAACTGTTTTGAAAACAAATGTGAAAATATTTGAACATTAACATTAACTGACTTACGCTTATGCAAAATCTTATATAAATTTTGAGTGCTTCTGATTATTTTCAAAGACTGTGTTCCTAGAATTATATTTACTAGGTTATACGCTTTTAATTATTTTAGAATTTTAGGTTCTTGGTACATACTGACAAATTACTTTCTGGAAAGTTTAGAACAGTTTATTTACATTCCTGTTAGCAGTGTATAAGTGTGTCTGTCTCACTGCCTTCCTGCCAGTATCCTAGACAACACTGATATTGTCGTTTTTCCTTTTCGATTTGATGAGCTGAAATTTGTATCTCAATTTTATTCAGTATATATTTATTAGATTATTATTGTACTTGATTATCTTTTATATGTGAATGTGCCTTTAAGTTTATTTTAATTACTATATGCCTTTTGTTCATTTTTCAGTTTATTGATTTGTAATAGCTCTTTATATTAAAAGGATATCAATGCAAATATTATTTCCCTCTATATATTACTTTTAAATTTTATTCATGATAGTTTATTTGTAAGAGATTTACATTTTCTAATGTTAAATACATCAATAATTTTCTTTTATGCTGCCTTCAATTGGAAGTTTCTTAGATAGTCTTTGCCTATCATGGGGTTAGTTAACTATTAAATATTTTCCATTTTTTATGGTTTCATTTTTTACTTTTTACTCTATAATTTATCTAAAATTATTTTGACATAAGATGTGATTTTAAATTCTATCTAGTTTTTTTTTTTTTCCCAGATAACCATAATTGTCCTTTGGTTATTCAACATTGCTAACTACAGACTCAATTCACAGTAAAAAAAAAAAAAGTATATTTGAATAATGTAATTGATGAGGGAAAAAATTCAGTATGGAGACAGACCTGTAATGATGTGAACGTTCCTCTTATGACCGCTTTTGCCATGTCCCAAAAGTTTTGATATATTGTACTATCATTATCATTCATTTCTATGAATCTCTTGATCTCTTTTTATTTCTTCTGTTACCCAGTTATTCTTCAGTAGCATGTTGTTTAATCTTCATGTATTTGTGGTTCTTCCTGATTTCTTTTTGCAGTTGATCTCTAGTTTCAAAGCATTATAATCAGAGAATATGGTTGGTATGATTTCAACCCTCTTACATTTGTTGAGGCTATCTCTGTGTCCTAGTATGTGGTTGATCATTGAGACTGTCTCATGTACACTAGAGAAGAATATATAAGCAACTGTTTGGGATGGAAGGCTCTGTAAATGTCAATTATGTCCTAGTTGGACTAATATGTCATTTAAGGATGTTATTTCCTTATTGATTTTCTGTTTGTATGATCTGTCCATATCCAACAGTGGGGTACATATATACAATGGAATATTACTCAGCCTTAAGAAGAGATGAAATATTGCCATTTGCAACAACATGGATGGACCTCGAGATAACCATGTTAAGCAAAATAAGCCAGATAGAAAAAGTTGAAAAATCACGTGATATTACTTATATGTGGAATGTACTTATATGTGGAAACCTAAAAGCAACAAATGAACAGGACAAACAGAGACTCATGGACATGGACTATAGACTAGTGGTTACCAGAGGACTATAGAATAGTGGTTACTAGTGGGATGGGGAGGAGGGGGAGGAGTGGTGGGGTAAAAGGGGATCAAATTTAGGGAGCTAGTGGGAGGGCGAAGTGGGTAATGGGGATCAAATATATGGTAGCTGAAGGAAACTGGACTTTGAATGGTAAACACACAATAGAATATACAGATGTCAAGTGATAATGTACACCTGAAAATTATATAATTGTATTAACCAATGTCGCCCCCAATGAACTTAATAAGAAATTAAAAAAAAAATTTAGTATGTGGTAGTAGGATAAATTTTTTGAGTGCTGACATCTCCAGGCTCAAAAATTTTAATGGCAGTGAATATGAAGCCTTCCCTCATTTGACCTGATAAATTAATCACTCCTTCCAGGCCAAATTCACTGATTGCTTATGTAAGTAACTAGGGAGGAAACAAGGAGCTAGAGTTGCTGCGGTCTGCGCAGGTTGTGCACTACACAAGGATGCCCAGTAGAGGGAGCAAGTGGGGGCTGAAATCCAGACCAGGCTTCAAGTGCACTGGTTGGAGTTGCATTTCTTGGAGGAGGGGATACCTTTTTCTATTTCACACTAACGTACCTTATAGGCTAGTGGTGCCCTGTGGCGGCAGACCCATTTGTATCCTTGATCCTCTGCATATTCTTTGCATTGTTTTTGTGGATGGTTCAGTAGTAAATCAAAGTAAAAGCAAACTTAAATCAGAGTAATTATCCTTGCCAATTTTTAAAGTGTAAGTAGCCTTTGTAATCTGTTTTAGCTAATTTTCCAACACTGTTTTTTAATGACCATTTTCCCTTTAATTTGTAATGTAAGCAAGCTTTAATTTTCCCTTTTCTCCCCCAAAATATCTTTATCTTCTTTTCGTTTTCTGATAATACGTGATCATTTTTAAAAATTCAAAAAATACAGAGAATTGTGTCTACCTACCAGAAATAGCCATTGCTAACAATTTGGCATATATACCTCAGATATTTTTATGTATCTATAAATAGATATTTCTTTTAATATCTATCCTGATTGACATATATTTTTAGTTTTTTTACTATCATAAACTATTCTGCAATGCCTATACTTGTAGGTTTCATACACTGAGGCTATTATTTTTTAGGATAAATTGTCAGACATGAAATTGCTGGATCAAAGTGTAGGTCCATTTAAAGTTTCATTTGTTTGTTTGTTTTACTATATTACCCTCCAGGATGGTTGTGTCAATTTACACTTCTACCAATAGTATAAGAGAATATTTCTTTCCTTACTTTCTTGCCATCACTGGACACTTTCACGCTTCTTAATCTTTGTTAATCTGATAGGCAAAATATGTATTTGGTGCAAACCAGATGCTCAGTAAATAATTCGTTGAATGACAATATTGTTGCGCTTTAGTTTTTATTTATTTACTTATTGGTGAGTTTGACCATCTATTCTGGGCCTCTATAAACTTTTTTGGTAAAGGGCCAGATAGTAAATATTTTGCAGGCCACTGTGGTCTGTTGTACTTAATCAAGTCTTCCTTATTGTATCAGGATAGCATCCATAGAAAATACATAAGTGAACGGCCATGACTATGTTTCAATAAGTACAGAAACAGGCAGCAGCCAGATTTGGCCCACAGACAATGGTTTGCTGACCTCTGATTTGTTCATGTGTTTATTGACTATTCAGAATACTTTTTTGAATTGCTAGCTTGTATCCTTTACACCTTTTTTTTTATTGGGTTTGTTTTCTTCTTTCCAATTTATAAGAGCTCTTTATTTGGTCACAAAGTCACAATGTTAGCCTTCTGTCTTATTTTGTTGTTGTCTTACTTTTTATGTAACTGTAATTTATTTGTTTTTATAAGTATCACATTTTACAGTTTTATATTCTACATTTTCCATCTATCATTATATTGAACATTTCTCCATATTAAACAATATTTTCAAAATACATGGTTTTTAATGGTTGCCTGAGGCCCCAGCATAAAGACATTGCATAATGTATTTATTTTTTCCATTTGTCTCATTTTGCAGAAGTTTTTCCCAGTTTTTTATTTGTTTACTAACTTTGCTTATAGTCTCTTTTTCTCTATAGATATTTTTAATTTTTATGAAATTAAATCTGTTAGTCTTTTGCTTTATGGTTTCTGGGATTCATGTTATACTAAGAAAGGTCTTCCTTACTCAAAGATTATAACAATATTCTATATTTTCTTCTATTGCTTTTCTTTAATTTTTAAAAATTTGAATAAGTATTTGAATGTATTTTCATTTTTGGTGACAGAAATATTTTATTTTTAAGTGGATCATTTATCCATTGATTTGAAATACCATTTTTTATTACATACTAAATTCTCATATATGCATGGGTTTGTTTCTGAACTCTAATTTTCTGATTTATGCCACATGAATTATTTTTGTGTAATTTTATATGGCATTGATTTAATTACATTTTCTAATGTATTATTGCTTGCGTAGGGAGTCTATTGAAATAGTTTCCATATATATTACTGAATTTTTTTATTATTTCTAATAGTTTTGAATTTTCTAGGCTGTCACATCATCATCCACAAATAATGATAGTTTTGCCTCTTCTTTTCAAAAGATATATCTCTTATCTTATTGAGGTGGCTAGAATTTATATGATAATGTTGTATAATAGTGGTGATAATGGATACCCTTACTGTGTTCCTGATTTTAATGAGAAAGGCTCTTGTGTTTCATTGCTAGGTATGTTTGGTGGTAATTTTTGATAAACATTCTATTATGTATAAGAAGATTTCTTCTATCTCTAGTTAATATATATATTTTTTTTTCAAAATAAGGATGGATGTTGAGTTATCAAATGCTATTCTGGCATCTATTGAGATAATCATATAATTTTTCTCCTTTAATCAGCTTAGGTAATAAAATATGTCAATACATTCCTAATGTTGGCCCATCCTTTTTTTCTTAGGAAGAATCGATTAGGTCAGAATGTATTCTTTTAGTTGTGTTCTAATATAATGTTGGATTATGTTTGCTAATGTTTTATTTAAGGTTTTCATATTTGTGTTCTTAGAGAGATTTAAACTGATAATAATTTTCTTTTTCTGTGCTGTCTTTGTCAGGTTTGTTATTAGGCATTTGCAAACCTTGTGAAAAGAATAGGGAATGTTTCCATGCTCCCAATGATATAGAAAATTATATAGTTAAGTGTGATATAGTTAAAGTGTTAAAATGAAATAGAAAATGTCTGTTCCTTTGGAAAATGATAAAAAATATGTAAAATTGTGGATCTAGTGTCCTTTGGGGGAACAGATCTTTGTCAACCTATCCAATTTCATATACAGTTATTATTCATTGTAGGCGTTTTACTCTTCCTTTGGTCACTTGTGGTAACTATATTTTCCTACAAAATTATCCATTTTATCTAGATGTTCAAATGTTAGCATAAACTTGTACATATTTTTCACTTATTTTAAACTCATCTCTAATCTATGGCTATATTTTCCTGATCATTCTTTTATTTTATTTATTGAGCACCTGCTGTGTGCCAGGTATTGTGTGATAGTTTCTGGCTTTCATATCATAGTCAGTGGCAAATAGGACAGCTGAGATGTTTACCCGCATGGAGTCTACATTTCAGTGTTGTATATTTGTGTTTTCTTTCATGGATGAGCTTGCTAAGTGATTTTGCAAAATTTTTCATGGAAAAACAATTTTATTAATCATCTTTACAGTTTCTATTACTAATTCATTTATTTATTATTTTGTTTCAGTGTTGTCTTAAAAACATTTCTGTTATGGAAATTTTCAAATATACGAAAAATAAAATAGTATAATGGACTCCTATGTATTCATCACCTATCTTCAACAATTATCAACTCATAGCCAATCTTGTTTTGTTTATGTCCCTAAACCCACTGTATTTTAAAAAGCAAAGCTCATCTTATCATTTCATCCACAAATACTTCAGTAATACTTACCTAGTAGATAAATTCTCCTTTTGAAAATATAGCAATACCATTATCACTCCTAAATATTAACAATAATTTCTCAATATTGCATTTTATCAAGTTATATTCAAATTCCCACAATTGTCTTACAGATGTCTTTTAACAGATGAATCATTTGGTTGACATGTTTCTTTCCCTTTCCTACTTTTTATTATGAAAAAATTTAAAAATATAGAAAAGTGGGAAGAATAGTACATTCAATAAAAACTTATATATCCTTTACCAGATTCAACATTTGTTAGTATTTTGCCATATGTTTTATCTTGCTCTCTGTATCTATATATGCACATATATATTTGTTCCTGTACTATTTTAAAGAAAGTTATAAACATCTTGATATTTCAGCATATTCTGGTAATAAAAACAATCTCCTAATACCCATAGTACCATTGTAGTTATTAATACTATTTCACTAATATCATCTAATATCCAGTTCATATTCAGATTTCCCCCACTTATCGCAAAATTAAAAAAAGAAAATAATTGGGCTTTTCTGCCCACTGCCCCTTCTCGCCAGCTCTGCTCCAGTAGCATTGTGTGCTGGCTCCAAGCTCTTGCTAAGCCAATAGCACCTTCCTTTCCTTCCAGTCGCCACCATGATGAAATGTCTGACATCTTCAAGATCTGGGAGATTGTGAATGGGCTATGCCTGTAGATGGAGGGGAAGATGGTCAGTAGGACAGAGGGTAACATTTATGACCCTCTCACTGGTGAAAATGCCTGCACTGAAGGCCCTGAGGGCGAAGGTACTGAAAGCACAGTAATCACTGATGCTCATATTGTCTTGAACCATCATTTGCAGGAAACCAGCTTCCCAAAAGAAGTCTATAAGAAGTACGTCAAAGAGTACATGAAATCAGTCAAAGGAAAACCTGAAGAACAGAGAACAGAAGGAATAAAAACTTTTATGATAGGGGCCACAGAACAAATCAAGTACATCCTTGCTAATTTCAAAAAGTACCAGTTCTGCCTTCCATTCAAGGTGGCATAGTAGGTAACAGTTGTGCTCACCTCCTCTAAGACCACATCAAAATTATAACTAAACTACAGAACAACCATCAGTGAGAATTGCCTACAGTCTAGCTGAGCAGAAGTCCTGTAACTAAGGATATACAGAAGAAGCCACATTCAGGCTGGGAGAAGAGTGGAGAAATGAAGCAGGCTGGTCCCACACCCACATGAGGTAGTTAGAAGTTGAGAGGCATATCTCAGCTGTGGAGGTCCCCCTGAAGAGCCTAGAAGTCCCAGCCCCACACCAGGCTCCCCAGCCCAGAGTTCTACTGCTGGGAAGAGAAGTCCCTATCACTTCAGGCTATGAAAACCAGTGGAGATTGTGGCTGAGATGGAGGGCACTTGGAGTGCCAGGTGTTCCTCTTAAATGGCACATTCAAGAACTTACTCACTGACAGACTCACTTACTCTGAGTTCCAGCACTGGGCCAGCAGCTCAAAGGCACCAGGCACATACAGGGAGACACTGAATTGTCTGGCTTCAGGGCGAGGGCTGGAGAGGCAACCTTCTCCCAGATAGAAGTGCTGGCAGAAGCCATTGTTCCTTTGTTGAGCCCTCCACCTACTCAGAGTGCAGACATGGTAGGCATCATATTTGAGTCTTCATCAACTTGGCTAACACTGTTTCCCCTGCCCTGGTGATTCCCTGAGACCCCAACCCACCGACTTGTGGGCCCACCCAAGCCACTTCCAGTGGCTTTTCCATACAAATGGTCTGTCTTGGGTCATGATGAGGACTTTCTTAAAATCTTTCAAAGGTTCACAAACCCCAAACAAGTAGCATCTTGCTTCAATGTGCCCCATTCCTCTTGCTAAGCAGTCCCAAGCTCAGCACTAGCAGTAATTGGCCTTGGTTCGCAGCTTAGCCTCTCCTAGGCACCTCCAAGCCCAGCAAAAGTGGAAACCATCTGCAATCATTTGTAGCTTATATCAAGTGACCTCAGGCAGGGCACAGGCAGCAGCTGATGTTCATCTGCACCAGAGCCCCTCCCAAGAGGCTCTAGAACCAACAAACCTAGTGGCTACCACACCACAGCACCATTTATCCACCTCCACAAATGACACACCCAAAGGGTAGACTCAACTCGACAGGCACCCTACTAAAGTGAATCCTACTCTGTAAGGTCACTTCCTATGCGATAGTTCCTCCACTGTAGTCATGGCCAGTCGTCACAACCAATCAGCCTGAGGGCCAGTCCCTCCCACAAATGTGCCAATAACAATCAGGGCTCAATTATAACAAGAGGGCACACACAACCCACACAAGGGACACGCCTGGAGTGTCCAGTTCAGATGACCATGGAGACAGTGCCACTGGGCCCCAAGGAACACCTACTACATAAGGTAACTCTACCAAGACCACGAGACATAGGAGGCCTACCTAATACATAGAAACAAACACAGGGAGGCAGACAAAATGGGAGACAAACAAACATGTCCCAAATTAGAGAACAGAACAAAGCTCCAGAATAAGAACTAAACAAAATGGAGACAAGCAATCTACCAGATGCAGAGTTCAAATCATTGGTTATAACGATACTCAATGAATTTATATGAGCTCAGTGAGAACTTTGACAAAGATAGAAAACACAAGAGTGGAGATAGAAAACAAACAAACAAAAAATACAGTCAGAAATGAAGACTACAATAACCAAAAATGGAGAATATCTTAGGAAGAATTAACAGTAGATTAGATGAAGCAGAGGATCAAATCAGTGATTTAGAAGATAAGGTAGCAAAAAAACACCCAATCAGAGCAGCAACAAGAAAAAAAGAATCCAAAAACAATGAGGATAGTTTGAGGGGCCTCTGGGACAACATCAAGCATACCAATATTTGCTTCGTAGGGCTACCAGAAGAAGAAGAGAGAAAGCAAGGAATTGAAAACGTATTTCAAGAAATAATGACTGAAAACTTCCCTAATCTGGCGAAGGAAGTAGTCATACAAGCCTAAGAAGTGCAGAGAGTTCCAAACAAGATGAACCCAACGAGACCCACACCAAGACACATCGTAATTAAAATTCCAAAGGTTAAAGATAAAGAGAGAATCTTAAAGGCAGCAAGAGAAAAGCAGTTAGTGTTACCTATAAGGGAGCCCCGATAAGACTATCAGCTAATTTTTCAACAGAAACTTCACAGACCAGACTGGTACCAAATATTCAAAGTGATGAAAAACAAGGACCTATAACTAAGATTACTCTATCCAGCAGAGCTCTCATTCAAAGGACAGAGAAAGAGCTTTCCAGACAAGAATAAGCTAAAGGAGTTAATCAACACCAAACCAATATTATAAGAAATGTTAGAGGGACTTCTTGAAGAAAGGAGGAGAAGGAGGAGGAGGAGAAATAGTAGTAGTAGTAGTAGTAGTAGTAGTAGTAGTAGTAGTAGTAGGTGGAGGAGGAGGAGGAGAAGGAGGCGGTGGAGGGGAGAGGGGGAGAAGAATGAGAATAATATAAATAATAAAATTGCAAAAACTGCATATCTATCAACAATTACTTTAAATGCAAATGGGCTACATGCTCCAATCAAAAGATAGGGTGACTGAATGGATAAGAAAAGAAAACCCTTACATATGCTGCCTATAATAGACTCACTTCAGATTGAAAGACACAGACTAAAAGTAAAGAGTTGGGAAAAGATATTTCATGAAAACGGAAACCAAAAAAACAAAAAAGCTGGGGTGGTAATATTTATACCAGATAAAATAGACTTTAAAACAAAAGTATAACAAGAGACAAAGAAGGACCCAGTAATCCCACTTCTGGGTATTTATTCGAAGAAATCCAATACACTAATTCGAAACGATGTATGTATTTATATGTTGATTTCATAGCAAAGATATAGAAGCAATGTAAGTACCCATTAATAGATGGTTAGCTAAAGAAGAGGTTGTATGTATGTGTGTACACACACACACACACACACATACAATGGAATATTACTCAACCATAAAAAGAATGCAATCTTGCCATCTGCAACAACATGGATGGACCTAGAGGGTACTATGCTAAGTGAAATAAGTCAGACAGAGGATGAAAATACCATATAATTTAATTTATTTGTGGAATCTAAAAAGCAGTATAAATGAACAAACAGAACAGAAAGAAACTCATAGATACAGAGAATATTTTGATGGTTGCCAGATGCAAGGGGGCTTGGGAAGTTGGGTGAAAAGGGGGAAGGGATTAAGATGTCTAAGTTGGTAGTTACAAAATAGTCACAGGGATGTAAAGTAAAGATTAGGGAATGTGGTCAATAATATTGTAATAACCATGTATGGTGTCGGAAGGGTACTAGATTTATCAAGTTAATCACTTTGTAAGTTATATAAATGCCTAATCACTAGACATTTGTACATCTGAAACTAATATAATATTGTACGTCAACTGTAATTGAAAAATAAAAAAAATATATTAAAAAACAATTAAAAAAAACCCAACCAGTTTTTTATTGGTGAAGATATGAATCCAGATGGCTTGGTTGCTGTGCTGGACTACTATGGGGATGGTGTGACATCATATATGATTTTCTTTAAGGATGTTTTAGAAATGGAAAAAATGTTAACAAATTTGGTAATTTGGATCTATCACCTGTCATCATAACCAGCTGCTGCTTTTCATTTGCACACCAGGACTAGGACAAATGGGACTGATGTTATCTTGAGCTCTTCATTTATTTTGACCTTGATTTATCTGGAACAGAGGCATTGTTTTTAAGAAAAACATGCCATGTAGGTTATCTAAAAATAAAATGCATTTAAACTAAAAACAAACTGGGTCATGTTAAAAGACACAGAAACCAATTTGGGCTTCTACCTGCTAAATCGGGGACAACTTGATCATCAAAATAAATAATGAATAAATTAAAAGTGTAATGAGAATGGGATAGTCACATGGTTTCAAAGTACCTCCTCCACTAAATTTATTAATCACACTTTAGAAAAGAGAAACCTGGCTAATACTATACCAAATTTTTTTTTCTATTTTAGCTTTTTTACCTCTGAATTAATAGTCAGTTAAGTTCACACATTTCAAATAAAATGTCTCTTTCATCCTTTTTAATCTATAACAGTTCTCTTACCTCCCCTTTTATTAATCTTGAAATTTATTTGTTGAAAAAACATTTGTCTTATTGAATTTCACACATTCTTAAATTGTCAGCTGTGCCTATTATTAACGTAAGCACTTTGGGCTTTAATTTAAACTGTATTTCTTACACAGTGTAGTCTGAAAAAAATCAGTTGAATTTAGTACAGCACTATTTTAAAAATGGTAAAATTCAAACATATCTAGAAGTGAATGGAATAACACTGTTTTAATGTGCTCCTTTTAAAGACTGTTTATTAATCACTTATAGATCTGTTGTTTTCTAAGAAACTAGTCTCTAAATTCAAACAATATGATTTTTAAGTCACTTTGTGTTAGATATGTTCAAACCCCTATTTAGACCAAGGGGATACAGAGTTGGCCAACAATAAATTAAGAAATTATTTCTACTGTGAAGCAACCCATTATTCTGTTGTAGGCCAGTGTTTATGTCCAACAATCATTTATTTATTAGGTTGTCCTTGGCAAATTAATAAGTCTTATGGGTCAGGTTAACCTGGGGCATCATGTTAATATTGATAACAGAAAGCTGATTTCTTCTCCGCCCTTTTAATGTGTACCAGGGAAACTATAAATAATAGGTGAAGAGCAAATACATTTGAATGATGACTACTTAAAGTATATCTTGTCTTCTTTTCAGTTAAAATCTTTTTGATGGCTGCCAATTCTTTCAGTTTTTAAGTCTTAAACACTTCTGAGTTTAATGCAGTTTAGATTACTTTTAAGGTGAAAGTAACTAATGTGATCCCATTGTCATAGTTCTCTGTTTCTTTTAAAGTGCATGTCTCACTTATTGTCACAAATTTCTCCAATAGTATTGTAATCGAAAGTCAACTTTGAATACCTATAAAGAATACTTCTTATATCACAAGTCTTCGTTCTCCTTAGAACAGATACAGGAATAGAGATTATATAATTGTGAGGTTCCCTTTGGAACAAAAAGAGAATAAAAAGTTGCACTCAAATTAGGTATGGAAATGAATGTTTATTTAGAATGAGACTTTTTTCTGAGTTCTTTTTAGGCAATTTAGCAGAAAAGATTACATACCAATGCTTTCTGATTGTACCTTATTGCTGTCCTGTGCAAGTGATAGGCTCTAAAGTTCAAGCTGCATGTGGAACTTGACAATAAATCTTCCTTAGTCCAAATTGCTTAGCTTTCAAGCACATTATACAAGCAGTCTGATTAATGTGATCTTTACCATTGTAGTTTAGGTGAGAGGTGTGTGGGTTCTTTGTTTTTGTTTTTACAGTAGTCAGGGCTCTTTGTTTTTACAGTAGTCAGGGCTCTTTCATGCATGTGGAGCACAATAACTGCACAGGGTCCTGGGCTCAGAAGAGCTCTGTGGTTAGAGTTGAGTATTCTGTGGTCACTGTTTTGAAATGCTTAGTTTTATTTTTGGATGTGTTTTGTAAGTGAAGTTCAAAGGGACAATGGAGCAAGTTCCAGGGCCCTGGAGCTTCCGGTGATGCCCCTTCCTGCCTCTCACTACATCTCTGTGACCTGTTCTTGGTGATCTGTTCCCTGTCCCCCGGAGCCTTGGTCCCTCTGTTACCGCTGGGGTGATACGAAATCTGGCGTCACCCCAGCCCCATGGGTGGGGATCCTCAGTTCTCCCCCACTGATGCAGCAAAGAATTACGGGTCAGTGAGATTTAGAAAAAGTGAGATTTATTTAAAGTACATTTTAGAAGGAGATGGACCATGCTAAGGAGGTCTGCAGCCCTGTGGAATTTGAGAAGTGAAAATATAAAAGATAAAAGACAGAGTACACACCAAGGGAAGAGCAGGTTTTCAGTGAAGAGAGCTTTAATGGCGCCGAAGTTGGAAGGTCTGTTTGTATTTGGGCCGTGATGGGAGGTCCTAGATGATCCATATGTGAAGTTACCTTGACCGACAGTTGGCTGCTGCATAACCCTTTGCCTACTGTGCATGTGCTTACCCAGAATTCAGTCCGTTATTATTAGATTCATGAACTTCTGTGCATAGGCATGATATATTACAATGATAGTGTGATGAGGCTGAGGTTATGGGCAGATTAGGGTAACACTTTCACTGCATAAGTTTCTGACTGGTTAAGCCAGCAGCTTTTATGGCCTTTGTACCCTAGGATTTGGGATAATTTACAACTCTAAAGGGAGGCGTTTCTGGGAGGTCCTTAAGGAAGGTCTTCAAAAGTGTTTTCTATAGTTATGAAGTTGGGCCTTAGCTCCTGTCACTCATGCCCGCCTAACTGCCTAACACCTCCAAGCCTCCTCCTTGCACCCCTCCTTTCCCATGGCCCAGTGACCACTGCCACCCTCTACCTAGGACAGCAAATGAGTTGGGTCATCAGAAGGAGCCCCAAGTTCCGCTATAGCCCTTTGCTCCAGGTGGGGGCTTGGGCCTGAGTGCAGGGAGGCTCAAGGTTGGGTGCACACATGCCTTGGGGTATCTTAGGCTTGGGCATGGGGAAAGCAGTTCTGTCCCGGACTAGTACAGTGCCTGAGCAGTCTGCAAGCAGAGAGTCCTCTTTTGCGCCCCTAAGCCAGGTACCTATGTGTCCTAGCACAGAGGTTACCCATCTGTTTTGGGTTGTAGCTGCTGCCCATGGGCAGAATAGATTGACTACTGCATTTTTATTTTGCACTGTGCCCTGCAAATTGTGTAGCGGGCCTGATGGCAGTGATTTAATACTTCTCTGCTTGGAGGACTATGATTGTGCTATCCTGAGGATTGAAAAATCTGGCTGCTCTCTGCATATGTGCATATGACACACCAGACCACAATGGAATGTGTGTGGGACAAGCCAAAATCAGTTAAATTCTCTTTGAAAACAGTAGAATTCAGATGTTTGCCTGTATTTAACCAGTTTAAAGAAAAATTTGGGAGTGTGCTCAGAAGCCCTCCTGAGATATTAAGGGATTGCAATATAGGTAACAATTAAGAGGTTAGATATAGATAAGTTATTTTTGTTTAATTTTTTTTAAATTAAATTTATTGGGGTAACGTAGGTTAATAAAATTATATAAGCTTCAAGTGTACAATTCAATAATACATCATCTGTATATTGCATTGCGTGGTCACCACTCAAAGCCAAAACTTCTGCCACCATATATTTGACTCCCTTTACCCTTATCTACCTCTCCGACTCCTCCCTTTCCCCCTGGTAACCACTATACTGTTGTCTGTGTCTATGAGTTTTGTTTTGTCTTATTTGTTTGTTCCTTTTAGTTTTATATCTCGCATATGAGTGAAATCATATAGTTCTCAACTTTTTCTGTCTGACTTATTTCACTTAGCATGATAATCTCAAGATCCATCCATGTTGTTGCAAATGGCAGTATTTCATCTTTTCTCATGGCCAAATAATATTCCATTGTATATATATACATCTTCTTTATCAAATCATCTTTCGAAGGACATTTCAATTGTTTCCATGTCTTGACCACTGTGAATAATGCTGCAATAAATCAGTGTGCATATATCTTTATAGATAAATGTTTCCAAATTTTGGGTGTAGATACCCAGAAGAGGGATTGCTGTGTTATATGACCATCCTATTCTTAATTTTTTGAGGAACCTCCGTATTGCTTTCTGTAAGAATGAAACAAGACTTCTATTTGTTTCCGTACACCAAAATTAACTCAAAATAGATCAAAGACCAAAATATAAGACATGAAACAATAAATTTCAAAGAAGAAAACATAAATACTAAACTCATGGACCTTGGTTTTAGAGAGGGTTTTATGAATTTGACCTCAAAGGCAAGGGAAATAAAAGCAAAAATAAATAAATGGAACTATATCAAACTGAAAAGCCTCTGCACGGCAAAAGAAACCATCAACAAAACAAAGAGGCAACCTTCTAAATTTGAGAAGATATTTGCAAACAACACCTCAGATAAGGGGCCAATATCCAAAATATATAAAGAACTCATACAACTCAACTACAAAACAGCAAACAATCCAATTTAAAAAAAAAAATGGACAGAGGGCCTGAACAGACATTTCTTCCAAGAAGACATATAAGCAACCAACAGACATATGAAAAGACACTCAACTTCACTAGCTATTAGGGAAATGCAAATCAAAACCATAATGAGATGCCACCTCACACCAGTAAAAATGGCTATCATCTACAGGACAAGTAATAAGTGTTGGAGAAGATGTGAGGAAAAAGGAACCCTCATACACTGCTGTTGAGAATGTAAACAAGTGACTTTTAAGACCTGGAAAATTTTAAATTCAAAGGAAAATAAATTAGTTCCTAATAAATTATGATACATTGGCACAAAAATGACATATGTATGAATATGGATTGTGTCTAAAATTTTAAAAGAGAAATAAGTTGTAGAACAGCATGTAGTATATGATCCGATTTGTGTTATGGAAAGATATATACCACATTTCATCACTTTTAAGATTTTTCTCACTTTATTATCTCTGAAATCTTTCTTAGCTTCTTTGAAATGCTTCTTGCTATCAGTAGGTAACAGTTGTGTTGTAATTTGCATTTCTTGAATAACTCAATAAAACTTTCAGAATGGGTATCAACAGCATGTAATAAAACCCCAGAGGCATCAGTAGAGCATTTTAACACAGAAGAAAATATTTTGAGAAAAAAACAGAATTGTCAGTGACTGAATCAAAATTTGGTTCTGAAAAGTTGAATTCTGAATAAGTACAATCTAAAAAATACCACAACCAATTTATTTCATTTACCTTAATCTTTTTATGCATGTATCAGAGAGAAACGTCTGCATTACATATAATTAAGTTTAAAAATCTCTCACAATATATATAAAATAAAGGTTCTAATTGATAACAGTATTATATAATCTTTTATCAGTATTTCTTAGTGTTACATTAAATAGTGGGGCATTTTATAATCCATGGTGTCTTAGAGTAAACACAATAATTAAAATGTAAATTAAAGCATAAGATACATATTTTTATATGTAAAATATGTGCATTTATGGGAAGATAAACATATCCTCCCATATGAACTAGGAATGAGATGAGTCAAAGACTGGAACATTGTTAATGAATAGTATTATCAGTAAATTATTAAACAAACAAAAACATTAAATGGACTAGGAGCTCATGACTGCCTTTTTTATATATGCATATTAATGCAAATTAAACTTCAAATCAATGAGACTAGTCCCATAAGTTAGGCATGAAAAATCACTTTCATCATAATATAAAATGATAGTTTATGGGGAAAAAAGATTCATTCCGAGGGGAATTGCACCTCTCCTTAGAGAGATCATTGAACTTATTGGGAAATGAAATCTCACAGTTAACCTTGTCTAGATAGGGAACAAACTTCTACACACTCAAGTTGAAGTATCACAGGGACTTTTGTGGACTTGCAACTGTTTTCCTTGAACCTCCCCCTCCACTAATCAATGAACTTGGCTTATATTTGTTTTGTGTGTTATAGTTACACATAAGATTTTATTTGGGAACAACATAAATGTTCTGCTTCTTCACTAAAACAATATTTGACAACCACTCCTTATGTGGGCTGAGGTTGCGCAGAGTAAAAAGAAGGGATGATAAAAGTCAGGAGGCATCAGAATTATACCAGGGAAGACAAAGTGTTTGTGAACTCTAAAGGCTGAGGGACTTGTATAAGAGAGTAAGTAGGAAGACATGAAGCAGGTACCTTCAAGGGAGAGACAAGGAAGGGATGCTCATTGGACATCTGGGATCAGTCTGGGATCAAGCTTGTCAACAGTTTTGTCCATGAGTGTTCCTCTTCGTTGTTATTCTGCCCTCGTGGATGAGACACTGCCACTTCGAGGAGCCACACTGAGCTAGACAAAAACAAACTCTTTGCTGTTCATGGCATTTACTTTGAGGATTATGTCAGTCCATTTAGTTCAGACATTACCTTCTTTTTGTCTTGACACTGTGTACTTATTCTTTCGTGAATGGACCAGTTTACAAACCTGAGTGCAGTGATTAAAACCCCAGGCTTTAAAGTCACACAGACTTGGTTTATGGCTCTGACACTTAAGAAGCTGTGTGTGGCCTTAAGCAGGTCATGTGACTTTTAAGGCTCAGGTACCCTATCTGTAAATTGGTCATAGTCATCCTAATTTGATAAAGTTTTTGTGGTGGTTAAATGATATAATGTTTATAAAGTATCTCACGTATATTAAATATTCAAAAAATAGTACTGCTCCTGTTGTTCAAGCCATACACATCAATATTTGTCCATTTAATTTCCTTGGCTGTGTGGCAACTAAATAGATGAAATAGATGCACAAAAACTAAATTTCTTCACCTTTGTGAAGACTCAGCATTCCTCCTCTGTGATCAACTTACTTCTTCGCTCTCACACCATTGCCGTCACTTTTTTCAGCTACCCACTGCATATGTACTCTGTCTCATAGGATTGTTGTGACAATTAAATGAGGTAATGAGCACTTAGCAGAAGATTAGACAGATAGTAAAGGCTCAATAATTGTTAACCACTATTATCAGTGGATAGATTTGAGGACAGTTGACTGCTTTTAGAATCAGACAGACATGGATTTAATTCTTGGCTCTCCCAGTTATTGGCTATGTGACATTTGGCAAGTTACTTAACCTTTCTGAGCTTCGATTTCCTTTATAGATAATGTAAAGCGAGGATATTACTGGAACTAATGTCATAGGAATACTGTGAGGATCAAATGAGATATGTGTAAAATTCTTAGCATAAGACCTGACACACTGCACATACTCAAAAATGCAATATTAATTGCAAAGTAGATGCTGATGGGTTCCTACAACCATAAAATCTATGAAAGTGAAAATGAGGGGAGATGAGGCACCCTGATGTATTATTGCCCTGGGACTAACTAGGCAGCTCCATCTTCCTTTCTGACCTCCCCTTCTAATTCTAATACTGCGTTGTTAAACAATATGTCCACAAGACTCTTAAGGTTTTTCAGGCTATTTGCTTCTCCCAAAAACAGCTGCTAGGAGTTTTCAATTCATATGTCTGTTCTTCTTTCTGCCTCTTCCCTCACTGCTTACAGCATGTTTCCCTGCTGGTAGCCACACCCTCCACTGATTCCTTCTCCCTGATGTGTTAGTTCTAATTGGTAGGACAACCAAACCAGTATCCCAGCCTGTTCTGGATTATGTCAAAAGAGTTTCCAGCATAATTTTGAAAATGAGCAAATAATTTGAATATTTATTTCTCCAAAAAATATGTACAAATAGCCAATAAGCAGATGAAAAGATACTCAATATCACTAGCCATTAGGGACATGCAGATCAAAACTACAAGCCCTTAGGATAGCTAAAATAGAAAAAGACAGACAATAATGTTTTGGCAAGGATGTGGAGAAATCGGAACCCTCATACATTGCTGATGGAAATATAAAATGGTACAGCCTCTTTGAAAAAAAAAGTCTGGTAGTTACTCAAAAGGTTAACCATGGAGTTACCATGTGACCTAGCAATTCCTCTCCTAGGTGTATACTCAAGAGAATTGAATACATGTGCTCACGCAAAAACTTGTGCAAAAATTGTTCATAGCAGTATTATTTATAATAGTCAAAAATAGAAATAACCTAAATGTCTATCAGTGAGGAATGGATATACAAAATATAGTATATCCATGTGATAGAATACTATTCAACCATTAAAAAGACAAGAAAAAGATGTTTCATTATGAATGAACCTTAAAAACATTATGCTAAGTAAAAGAAGCCAGACACAAAAGACCACATCCTATGTAATTTCATTAGTATGAAATATCCAGAATAGTAAAATCCACAAATACAAAAAAACATATTAGGGGCTGCCTGGAGCTGGAGGGAGGGGGAAATTGGGAGTGGCTGTTTAAAGGGTACAAGGTTTCTTTTGGGATGATGAAATGTTCGGGAATTAGATAGTTATGATGGTTGTACAACTCTGTGAATATACTAAAAACTACTTAATTGTACAATTTAAAGGGGTGAATTGTATAGTATATGAATTACAGCTCAATAAAGCTGTTACAAAAATAAAAAAAAAAGATTGTGCAGGCTGTAAGCGAAGGCCAGAAGAGCCCATCTTTGGGCCAAGGCAGACATGTAGATCATGAACTTTGCAACTTTATTTTAGGCCGTTCAGAGGCTTTTACTCCTTTCTGATTTAAGTGTGTTTTTTAGATTGCTGAGGCTGCCAGATAAATGACTTTCCATTGAGATTTGTCCTTGTAAAGGCAAACATATTATCTTGCTTTTGACTTATAATTTTGTAAAATAGTGTTTTTATAAATAAACATTTCTACTATTTATGGCACCGCTCTACCCACTTTCCCTGTTAATACCTCTGTAGTTCATACCACAATCATTTAAGGTGAGTACTGTATTAGTTTCATTTTATTGATGAGGAATCAGAGACACAGAGAGGTTAAATAACTTGACCAAATGCGCACAGCTAATAAGTAGCACTGATAGTATTTGAATCCAGACTGTCAGCCTCCAGCACCCGTACTCCTAATCTCTACACTACATGACCTCTAAGTCAATCTAAACCTTCTGTACAAAGCCAAAACTCTTTACAGGTATTGTTTTGGGTGAGGTGGGAATTATAGCTGTGTGCTAAAACTGCATGCTCATTCATAAACTGATGAAGTAGTAAGTTGCCGATTGAAATGTGATCTTGCTTATGTGCACAGGAAAGGCAGTAATGCTAATACAGCTAAGCTTGCCCATTACCCCCACCAGTGTACCCTTTTTTAGGCCTTTTCTTTTCCTCCTCAGGTGAGATCTTTATTGGGTCTTGTTCACTCTGAAGGTTGCTGTCCCAAGGCCACAGCTTTCTTCCTGTGTGTAGACTGCTCCACACAACACATCTCTGTGTGAAAGGCTGTACAAAAGAGATCTGGGAAAAGGTGACTTAAAATACTCTATTACAGTGCTCTGGCAAAAGGACTAATTGACATTTTTATTCCAAAGGGGGAAAATTGCCTAATAGCTTGAATCAGCGAGTACTACCACCCATGCCAAATGCTCATTCTTGTTTCAGCTCAAAGACCTCAAGTAGTGGAAAACAGCTCTTGTTTGCTCAGTGTTTTGTGAGGTAGAGTTAGAGCAATGGCGTTTAAATTCTATGCATAGTCCAATTAAAATCACTAAGCAGTTCTTTTTTTTTTTCCATCCTTTTTTTTTTTCACAAGGTATTTTATACTACCAAAAAAGTATACACAGTTAAAACTCAGATTCCCTTCACCTACTTACATTGAATGTAGAAAATGGGACAGGGATTTTTATAGTCTTTTTTTCATACATTTACTGTAAACTGACTAGAAGATTTAAGAGTTTTAGGCATCGCTGAAAAATTTGGATGATTTTCTGAGTTGAGTGGAAAGCAGATGGCTGTGATTTCTCCCTTCATTCATTCAGTTGACTAGTTGGGAGTCGAATTTTGAAGAAGCAGAGACCAGGAGAGTTAGAAGTGGAGGTCAATGAGAGTGATGGAGGTAGGCTGTTAGTGGCAGAGATTTTTCTCTGGCACAAAACTGACTTTTTGATCACATATGTTAGCTTATTTGTTTAATCTGATTCATTTCTAAAGGATGGGAATAAAGAGAAGGTATGACTACACAGGTACTTCCCGTTCACGATGGCTCATCCTGCAGCTCTGGCCCAGAGAGGAGCCTAAATATGAGGCCTAAAATAAATCCAGCTGGTTAGAGGATGGCAGGCCACATGGGCTACAAATGAAAATGTGTCCTTAGCATTTGTCATGACTTAAAATATAGAATTTTTTCAAGCATTGTCATTCATCCAATTGCTGAGTCTGCTTTACATGGTCCTGCATCCACGCCATTCCTTCCACTTGGAAGGCCTTACCTCACGTACTTTTAGTCCCCAACTTTTCATGTCCAGATGCTACCTGTTCCTCAAATCACAGTGCAAAACCCAAATGCCATTGGATTCTGCAAGTTGAAAATCATTTCTGTATTTTTCTTGAATATCTGGATTGCATCGCTTGTGTCTCTATCAAGGTACTGGTCACTTTTTATACTGCCACTTTGGAGTGGGCTATTATGGTTGCTACTAGAACCATAAACTCTGTATCCTCCATAGTGGCTGCACAGGGCCTGGTTCAGAGAATGGGCTCAATATGTGTTGAGCAAATGAATAAATGAATGAACAAATGAATGAATAAATTTCAGGGTGAAGAAATATACCCGAGTGCTTGATACTGATACTCACCTGGGTTACACTCACCAACCATTGGGAAGGTGCTGAATACCTCCCAGATTTAACTAAGCTGAGCAGACAACAGTTGGAAACTTCAGCAAGATTCCTTCTATGTTGAAATAACCTGGGACGTTCCTCTCGATGGCCCTACACTGCCTAGCTCTTAAGTGCTCAGAATATCCTGAGAAAAGAGTGGTTTCACATAAGGAAAAGGAACTGTTGCCCCTCACCAGAGCTATTTCTTAAGTGCCTGTTACACATGGTGCTATGCGAGGGTCTCTGAAAATCAAAGAATTACGTAGACCCACCCCCTTCTCTCTGCACACTGCACTGATGAAAACACATGCACAGAGAAGAGAATTAAAACTTTCAGCTTATATGTGCATTTATAATAAAGTGTTGGTATCAGGTTACTGAGTATTTGGGTTGGGAGGACACTCGGATGTGTGAAAGGAGGGAAGCAATTTCTGGATCTTGCATCCAAGTGCAGGTATTGGATTGTTTCATTTCCTGCAGGTTCTTCCTTCTTCTTACTGAATAAAATATTTACTAGAGTCAACATCATATGAGTATGGCTTCCTTAAAACCCTGGCTCCGAGAGAGAATGAAAATTCGCCTTCTCAAGGGTTAAGAGAAATAGATGCAGATCAAAATATAATGGCTTGGGATTTGTTTGAGGGAATTTTGCTTTAAAAATGGAGATCTTTCACACTCAATGAAAAAAATTAAAGGATGGAATCCGGTGCCTGGATTAAGAAGACTCTGTTGTAGAGTGGATAGAACTCTGTACAGGGCATTGGGACACCTGGGTTCTAGCCCTCATTCTGCCATTCACTTTCTATGAGGCAGTCGACATGTTGCTTTTACTTTCCTGGGACTCAATGTCCTTGTCTCTAAATTGATGGGTTAGACTACATCATCTATGAATCTCTGTGTATTTCATATAAACTTGGTATTACCTGATTGGTTTCTCATTAATTATAGAATGCATGCTCTTCATTCCAAGGGTTTTGGTGGGGGGACTTTCTATTTCTCATGCATTTTGGAATGCCTGTAGGATATCTTGGCTTCCTTTTGCTGAGTTGACATGTTGTGTTCTGTAGCTCCAAATTGACTTTGCTACGTGTGGTTTTATTTCATGTTACAACATAGAGAAAAAACTTTTTGGTATGTCGTAATTTAACAGTATTGGACTACCTATGCTCTCCTCCAATTTTTGAACATTAGTAGAAAAAAAGAGGCCATAAACATTGTTCAGTTTATAAGAAAGAACATTTGGAAACTTGTTCTAAGGTAGGTTTATAGGTCATGATTCTGTGCTGCTGCTCACAGAAAGTACTTGATAAACTGATAAGTGATGACAGATATAGATGTTTTGGGGGTTTATTCCTTGCTTTCAAGGCCAAACACCTAGGATTCAGTCTCTGTTAGGAATATCCTCTGCCTTTATTAGAGATCTTGATCACCATTTTGGATGTTAACCAGTCAATTAGTATTGACTCCCCAAAAGCTTTGAAATCCTCGAAGATGTATAATTCATGTCATCCACCCATCCATCTAAAAAATGTTTACTAAGCACTATTCTGTGTCAAACACTGTCCTAATACAACAGTAAACGCAACAGATAAGAATCTCTGACCTCATAGGGTTTATATTCTAGTGGGCAGTGGGGTGGCAGAGAGACAGACAACCAAAATAAAGAAGGAAGCATATAGTATGGCATATGATAGTAAACACTATGGGGAAAAATAAACCCAAGAAAAGAGGCAGAAAATGGTGTTGGTGAGGTTGCAATTTTAAATTTGCTTAAACCATTCTGGAAGAAGTTGATATTTGAGGCAGTATGGAGCAGTGGTTCAAATGTGGGTTATAGAGCCAGAGTTCCTGGGTTCAGATGCAGACTCCACTGTTTACTAATTGTAAATTGTGACTTTGAGCAAGTTACTTCCTCTTTAGGCACCCAAAGATCTTTACCCTTGCTTTTTCTTCTGCCTGGATAGTTCTTTCCTTAGATCTTCATTCTGTTTACTCATTTACTTCATTTAGGCCTGTGCTCAAATGTCTTCTTACGAAAGAAAGTTTCTTTAGTATTCAAAAGAGCACTGTCCCTCCATCATCTTCTTTCCTTTATTATAGTTAATAAGTGGCAATTATTATTGAATTATATGCCTCATTGGGATACCAAGTCTCATAGGTGTATTTCCTACTGGATGAATAAGTCCTGCTTTAGATTCCTTTTAAATCAATCTTTGACAAATTTCAAGGGATGTCACCTTGTTTAAGGAGTCTAGAATTGAATTTCCGAGCCTGGGTTTCTGCATGACTTTGAAGCTTTGCTCTAGCTTCTTTCTACTTGTTCAGATTGAAAAGTCCAGGTATTTGGAGCAGAACCTCAGATTCTCAGATATTTATCACCTTCATCTCCTCTCCAGGATTAACATGTTTTTTAGTGTGTCTTTATGTACTACATCAATATGGTTTAAGTTAAGAGAATGTTCCTAAACTCTCCTATCTTAAAATATCACATAAAAATTATTTCACCATAAAAACTTTTATTGTTGAAATTATTAACGACCATTTAGAGTTGATGAAACTGACTTCTTGGTGGTCCACAATATCTGCTTCTTACCAACCCACCCTGAAACCCCACTTGCCTACTGTGAACACAACAAAGCAGGACTGGATTGACTTTCCCAAGCTCTGCTCACTTTCCAGGCAGAAGTTGAGGCAGAGATGAGTGCCTCTTCTGCTCACTCTGGCTCTCACCTCACCTTAAGATTTGTCTCTTCAGAGATCGTCTAATTAGCTTAAAAATTAATTATTCTGTCAGTAGACTGTTTTGGTCCCAAATATACTTTTGCTCCTACAGTGTCTTGTACCTTGCACAGAGTAGAGACCTACTAAATGCTTGCTATTTGAATGAACAAACAGATCATTGGATGAGTGAATGTTGAAATCTTGCTATGGAGCTTGACTAGTTTTCCATGCCCATAAGGCCACTCCCTGCACATTCTTTGAATGAGCTAATTACTCTGACATTATATGGATTCGAGTTTCTTCTATAAGTGGTCCGCTGTCTTTCTGCCAATCTGAACAAAGTCAATGGGCAAGCCCAATGGAAGAGATGATATTTCTTTCCTCCAACAGGTTCCTTACCTCAATCAGAACCTTAAACAGAGCATTCTGTTTTTGTGCCTGCATTGCTGTTCAGTGCATTCAACCTATTCACTCATTCAAAAAATACTTACTGAGTTCCTACTACGTATCTGGAACTGGTTCTAGATCCTAGGGATAGAGTTTTGAACAAAACAGATGTGAGTTCTGTCTCCATGGCTACTTGGAGAGACAGGCAATAAACACATAAACAAATAGTGGTAAATTAGTAGTGGTGGGTACTACAAACAGAATTGTAATCAGTTGATGGGATTAAAAGTGATTTGGAGGCTTCCTGTCAAGATGGCAGATAAAGTAAATGCTATGCTCACCTCCTCTCACAACCACATCAAAATTACAACTAAACTACAGAATAGCCATCATTGGGAGTCGCCTGAAGTCTAGCTGAACAGAAGTCCTACTACTGGAGACACACAGAAGAGGCCACCTCAGGACTGGTAGGAGGGGTGGAGATGTGGAATGGGCTAGTACCACACCCGTGTGTGGGAGTTGAGAATCAAGAGAACTATCTCAGCTGTGGAGGTCCCCTTGGAGGAGCAAGGGGTCCTGGCCCCATACTGGGGGCCCTGGCCCAGGGTTCCAGTGCTAAGAAGAGAAGTTTCCACAACTTCTGACTATGAAAACCAGTAGAGATTCTGGTTGAGTGAGACAAAGGCCTGGGGGAGTCACAGATATTTCTCTTAAAGGGCCAAAATTCAGATTTACTGCTGGTGGACTTGCTGACTCTGAGATCTAGCACTGGATCAGCAGCCCAAAAGGTGTCAGGGACATACGGGGAGGAACAGAGTTGTCTGTCTTCAGAGTGAGGGCTGAAGGGACAGCTTTCTCCCAGACAGAAGTGCTGGCAGAGGGCATTGTTCTTTTGTCGAGCTCTCTCCAACCCAGCTTGTGGACCCAGGCAGGTGCCATATCTAAGTCTCCATCATCGTAGCTAACACTGGTTACTCCACCCTGGTGATTCCCCGAGACCCTGCCCCTTCCAATGTGCAGGCCCACCCAACCCACTTCCAATGAATTTTCCATATAAATGTCCTGTCTTGGCTCATGCTGCAGACTTTCCTAAAATCTCTTAAAGTTTCACAAAACCTAAACAAGCAACATCTGGCTTCGGTGTGCCCCAAATCTCTTGCTGAGCTGCCCCAAGGCCGACACTAATGGCAGCCGGCCTCAGTTTGTGGTTTGTCCTCTTAAGGTACTTCTAAGCCCAGTGTGGGTGGCAGCCATCTTCGGATTGCTTGGTGGCTTATGCCAGGTCGCCTCAGGCAGGGCGCAGGCTGCAACTGAATTTGGCCTGTGGCAGGGCCCCTCTCCAGAGGCCCCAGCCTGCAACCCCAGTGGCTGACTTTGGTCTGAGCTGATGTACCACCCAGAGTCACAACTGAGGATGACACAGCCAAAGAACAGACAGGGCAGGCACCAGAGCCCTGCTGAGGTGAATCCTGCTCTTTGGAGTCAGCCCCTGCACAACAGTTCCTCCACTGGTCACACCCAGTCATCACAACAAATCAGCCTGAGAATAAATCCCTCCCATTGATGAGCAAACAGTAACCAAGGTTCAATAACAATAGGAGGGTACACGCAACCCATACAAGGGAGAGACTTGGAGCACCTGGCTCAGGTAACCAGGGACGACTGTGCCACTGGGACATATAACAAACCCACTACATAGGACCACTTTGCTAAGACTGGGAGACATAGCAGCCCTACCTAGTACATAGGAACATACACAAATAGGCAGCCCAAATAGAAAGACAAAGAAACATGTTCCAAATGAAAGAACAGAACAAAGCTTTAGAAAAAGAACTAAGCAAAATGGAGACAAGCAGTTTACCAGATGCAGAGTTCAAAACACTGATGATAAGAATGCTCAATGAATTTAGGGGAAGAGTACATGAACTCAGTGAGAACTTTAACAAAGAGATAGAAAACATAAAAGTGGAGATAGAAAACAAAAAAAGAACCAGTCAGAAATGAAGACTAAAATAACCGAAATGAAGAATACCTTAGGAGGAATTAACAGTAGATTAGATGAAGTGGAGCATCAAAACAGTGATTTAGAAGATAAGTAGCAGAAAACACCCAATCAGAGCATCAACAAGAAAAAAGAATCCAAAGAAATGACTAGTGTTTAAGGGGTCTCTGGGACAACATCAAGTGTACCAACATTCACATAATAGGGATACCAGGAGAAGAAAGCAAGGAATTGAAAACCTATTTCAAGAAATGACAGAAAACTTCCCTAACCTGGTGAAGGAAATACACATACAAACCCGGAAGCGCAGAGTCGCAAACAAGATGAACCCAAAGAGACCCACACCAAGACACGTCATAAGTAAAATACCAAAGCTTAAATACAAAGACAGAATCTTAAAAGCCACAAGAGAAAAGCAATTAGTTATCTACAATGGAGATCCCATAAGACTCAACTGATTTATCAACAGAAACTCTGCAGGCCAGAAGGGATTGGCATGAAATATTCAAAGTGATGAAAAGCAAGGACCTACAACCAATATTACTCTACACAGCAAAGCTGTCATTGAGTTAAAGGACAGATAAAGAGCTTCCAAGACAAGAAAAAGCTAAAGGAGTTCATCATCGCCAAGCCAGTGTTACAGGAAATGTTAGAGGGACTTCTTTAAGAAGAAAAAAGAAAGAAAAAAAGATAAAAATGTGAATAATAAAAGGGCAATAACTACATATCTAGCAACAATTACTTTAAATGCAAATGCGTTAAATGTTCCAATCAGAAGACAGGGTGGCTGAATGGATAAGTAAACAGGACCCTTGCATATGCTGCCTACAAGAGACTCACTTCAGATCAAAAGACACACACAGACTGAAAGTAAAGGGATGAAAAAAGATATTTCATGAAAATGGAAACAAAAAAAAAGCTGGAGTAGCAATACTTATATCAGACAAAATCAACTTTAAAACAAGGGCTATGACGAGAGACAAGAAGGACCAAATATTCCCACTTCTGAGTATTTATCTGAAGTAATCCAAAACATTACTTTGAAGAGACATGTGAATCCATATGTTTATTGCAACATTGTTTACAGTAGCTATAATAT
>NW_024340698.1:1915874-1935115 GCF_902729225.1 Pteropus medius | reverse complement strand
TACCCTGAACAAGCCCGACCCCGTCTGATCTCGGAAGCTAAGCAGGGTCGGGCCTGGTTAGTATTCGGATGGGAGACCACCTAGGAATACCAGGTGCTGTAGGCATAAAAAATAAAAACAAAATAAGGGATTATAAGGTGACAAGGTCCTTGCAATCTGTGAGGTCAACCAAGGATTGCCTCGCCTAAAAATAAAAATAAAATAAATTAAAATTTACATAAGGAAATTCAAAAAGAACACTACTAATATTACTATTACCAGTGAGACAGCTTAAGTTTTCTACCCTCTTAACCCCTATGCTAAATGACCTCTCAATAAAATGGGAATTATAGTCCTGATTCTGCCTGAAGGTTGTGTGTGGAAGCAGATGATCTGTTGAAGTCCCTCCATCCATGTCAGTATGTCTATATACAGTTAAAAAAATGTGCGAGATGGCTAGAATGTTTATGTTTGGGCCAGAAGGTCCCTGCTCTTTCTTCACTAGGCTTTCACTTAGACGTTCTGATGACCTTTTGGTAGAAGAATATATGTCCCTGTAGATACTATGTAACAAGCAACCATCATACATAAAGCTAAATTTAGGGATCATATAGGATAATTTACATATCATGTATTTTTTTCTGATATATTAAACACTTTCATGTATGTTGTCTCATTTGATCCTCGCATCTCCTTTAGGTGGTAGGTTGTCATTATTATCTCTATTTTCCAAATGAGGATCAGAGAGGTGAAGTACTTTATCAGAGTCACACAGCTAGTAAGTCACAGTGTAGGAATCCTCTGCCACTAAGAGTCTGAGGTCTTCAGACTCATAACCTAGCATTCTTTCTAGCATATCAAGATAACCAACCTATCCTCGGATAATGTCTTCAGCCCAGTAGTGATGGTCTTTTTAATTTTTCTGGGAGGATGAGGAGAGAGAATGCTTTAAGACATTCTCAGAAGGTCTAATAGTCCTTTCCTTTGGTAGCTCTTAGGTGGTAAAGCACAGAGCCCAAGGCATGGACTTGAGTGCCCTCTATTTTTAATGTTTCTATTGCTCTCCATTTTTCACTCCAGCTTTGCTGTTTGAGTTGTTTGAAGGAGTAGATCTGGTGAAACTTCTTCCTTCAACTCAGAATGTAACTCTGCAGTAGCCATGCCTGACCTGGCATTTGCTTAACCATCCATGGCCAGGGTCACCTTCCATTGCTGCTCCATGTGCCAATGCCAGCAGTAGTCATTATGAAAGAACATCCTACTCTTTTTTCTCTGCTCTATTAGATGGAGATTTCAACTCATTTCATTACTCAGCCAAAAAAAGCAATAGTTTTTCCACCATCACATAGTCCTACTAAAGCACTAATTCATTTCTCCTCACAAACTTCTCGTGTATTGATTTCAACCATAACTCCCCTGAAATTTATGAAACCTCAGAGAAACATGGAGATTAAGCACAAAATATAGCCAAGTACATGAATTAGAGTATCTGTATTATACTAACTTCCTCTGAGGAGCTGGAGAATGTCTGAATTGGTTTTGAAGGAAGGGACCCTGGAATGTTTGAGGGTCTGTCTACCAGGTTCATTGTGTGTTTGTAGTATGGGCAAGTTAGGGAAAAGATAGGAATATTTCTACCATGTCCTACCAAGGTAAGGACTCACTTTGGAAGGCAAAAATTGTTATTTCTCTCACTGGTACCAGCACCACCCCACCCCTAATTCTCACAAAGGATCTGGAATCAGAATGCTTGGGTTCAAATCCTAACGTCACCATTGTACATCTTTAGGAAAGTTACTTAATCTTTCTATACCTCAGTTTTCTTATCTGTCGAATGGAGGTAAAATAATACCTAGCTCATATGATTGTGAGGATCAAAGAGATAATTTCATAATGATTAGCATAGAGCTTGGCACATAGCAATCACTCATCTGCCGGATGTTATTATTTATCATGAACATTATCGATCATTGTCATTATCATCATCTCCATCAAAATAATATATTATCCAGGCCTTAAACCCATATAGTGATATAAATCACAAGTAGCAGTTGGACTTTTTACTCACCCATCTTGGTTGCTTCATTAAAAAGTGTGAGTGCTTCCTGAATAATGAGCTTTAGCCAACCCCCATCTTCCTCACTGCAACCTTCCAATAGCCTCCAGATTATTTCTTCTGTTATACCCTCTAGAGCTTCAACAACATGCTCATCATCCTTTTCCTTAACCTCTTTTTACAGCAAAACACCTCAAAAGAATTGTTAGATTCACTCTCTCCATTTCTATTTTTCCCTTTTCACTTGAACCCACTCTAGCGAGGCTTTAACTCCTACCAGTGAAAGTACTATGGTCAATGTCACCAATGACTTCTACATTACTAAAGCTAATGATCCCCTCTCTGTTTTTTTTTTCCCCTTATAAGACAACCCAGAAATATTTCATACTCTTCTGAATTTTCCTTCCACCTCATTGGCTGCTCTACCTTCACATCACCACCTATAAATCAATGGCAGGATGCTCCACACCTGCTCCTCTATTTTTTTTTTCTATATATTCTATTTCAGTGACCTCACTAAGTCTTTGACTTTATATATCATCCAACCTCCACTTTCCTGTTGATAAACAATCACAGGCTGTGGGGAGTTGATAGTAAAGGGTCTGAAATATTGCAGAAGGGTTCATTAATCGCCTAGGCTGCCTGATCACACCTCTGCCCCTTGTGCTGCCATCCTGTACTTTCCTTCCTGTGGATCCCACAGCCCTTTTCCACAGCACTCTACTCTCAGTTCTCCTCAAGCCCAGGTCTTGCCCCGCCCCTCATGTTCAGCAGATACCCTCGCTTTATCCAGAGGATTCAAGCTCCCCAAATTTCTCTCCTGCATTTCCTTAATGAACTTGGGCCCTCAAAAGTCACTGATTATTTCCTCCCTGGCCAAATGCAATGGCCTTGTACATCCTTTTGCATGTCCTCAAAGATGGCATTTATTATTTTCTTTCAAGGTAGATGGGATTTTGGTGGTGGTGGTTGGGGGAGATGTTGAAAAGTCATTCAGCACCTGGCCCTAAGGATAAAGTTAGGGATCCGTCTAGGTCAATATGTAAACAAAGAAATTGAACTAAGAGTGACCATTCATTCACAAGCTCTAGTCATCTTAGGAGTGCTACCTCCAACAGAGATGAATAAGACACAGTCCTGACTCAGGTAGCTCTTCATCTAATGAGGGTGATGTATAGTAGGAGGCAAAGCAACATGTGGGGAGCAATCTAGTGAGTGGCTGAGAGCACTTGCTTAGGACCCAGACAAACATGAGCTCAAAGCCTTCCTCTTTTCTACCAAATTCGTGACCTTGGACAGGCTAATTCACATCCTCCTAAAGCCTCAATTTTCTAAACTATAAAATGGAGATGATGTCAGTTCTTACTTCATGGGGTTTCTATATGAATTAAATGGCACAATGCATGTAAAATTATGGTGCACAGGAAGAACTGGATAAATGGTAGTCGTTATTTCTTTTAGGAGATCTGTTAACATTACCTGACTCTTTTGTGCACTGAATAGGTATCATAGTCAAATTTTACATCTTCATAGTTCTTTTCTTTCTATTTTCTAATGCCGACTCCTTTGTCTAGAGCTGTGCTGTCCAATACAGTGGCCACCAGCCACTTGAAATGAGGCTGTCCTAAATGAGAGATTAGTGTGAAAAAATACAAAATATCTCATTAAATATAATAATTTGTTTATATTAATCACAAGTTGAAATAATTGTTGAATATCTTGTATTAAATAAAATATACCAGTTCCTCTGTACTTTTTACTTTTTTTTTCAATGTGACTATTAGAAATTTTCAGAATACATATGCAGCTTGCATTTGTAGCTTATATTTTTTTCGATTGGACAGCACTAGCCTAGAAGCCACTGCTCCACATTTCCTAGGTCCACTTCACTTTGGGATATGATGAGATTCTCCTCATCTCTCTAACCAAGTGCTAGTGAGTCTCTCCCCTTTCCTTGTTCTCTGCTACGGCAGACAGCCATTACTTCTAGTCTGCCCTGACTCTGTCCCTTAAGTGGTGCTGACTCCCATAGTCTCTTGCACCTAATGGGCGGTGAAGGAGGCCTGTGGCCAATCCTGGCCTATTGGTAGATTTTCCTCTTAGTTCTCCTCACAGCATTTGGTTTATCCCTCTGTTTTAGCATTGCACACATTGATTTCTAATTAGAGATTTAAAGGTCTCTTTCACTCTATTGTGAACTCGTTGGTGTCCCACACTGTTTCTGGTTTAACTCTGATCCCCAGTGACCAGGGTAGCATCTTGCAGAAATTGTGTGCTCATTAAGTACTGCATGGACCACAAATTACTGTCAGGCTGAGTTTCCTGCTGCCAGTTTCCCCCAGTGGTCCCATCTCAGTGTGGCATGCTGTCCAGTTTTCTGGTGAGATTTCATTCATAGATATCCCTTATCTTGCTTGCAACCAATCTCCCACTGTAACTATTTAGATGACTCCTACTCTGTGGTGTAGACTGGCTAAGCTGGAGCACAGCAGTTCTGGTAGCAGTTCTGGTATGCAGCCTGAGGGGTGGGTGTCACTGGGGAGATGAGTGAGCTCCCCTGAAGGATAGTGAGCTGTATGGCCAGTGTGTAAGAAGCAGAGCTAGGTTGCCTCCTGCCTTAGTTGCAGGAGATTTGCCAGATCAACTTTGGAGTGGGCATCCTTCCAACTTTGTGGGTGATGTTGCATGTCATTTCTGGTGAGTAAATGATGCACAGAAAGTAGAGTGGGTAGAACCTTGACAGATGTGGGTTTCCTAGCAACATTATTAACTAAGCAGGACCACCATTCAGTCAGCTTCGCCTCCTGTGGCCTGATACCATGGTGACACTGCACTCTCTCTGGCCATTCCATAAACCTTGCACTTGTGGTTCTCTGTCTTTAGAGGGACTGGGGAGAAAGGTCACTTAGCAGCGTGCTGCTAAGAAGCTAAAATCGATGGCATCTTTCTGCTTTCTTCCTTTCTCCCCTAAGGTCTTTGACTGTGTACTTTGTATGATTTGCTTCCTGAGGATGGATAGCCTTGTAATCTTTTGTAATAACCTAAATATAGTTTTTGCTGAAGCATCCCATGTCTCTCTGACCATGGTGGCTGGGAGTAAAATTTCGTTCACAATGATAAAAATGATAGAGTATTTATTTAGCTTTGGTTCTACCCATTTTTTAAAAAAAGATTACAGTTCTCATCAAATTTCTTCTATAATGTTCCAGGAATTGTCAAGGAGTGTTTGATGTGTGCTTTTAAACTAGTCCTCGTAACAACATCATGGCATCTGCCATTTTTTCTGTCCTGATCCAGCTACTATAATGATTCCTGTAGCTGAAATGGGCTCAGTGCTCCACCGGGCCACCACAACAAGGCCATTATTGAAGCTACCAAAGTTTTGGGCAGGTTACCAAGGATGATGGTCTCTGTTCCTTCTCCACTCATCCACTCCAGTTTGAGACTTTGAACTAACACACTCTCTCTCTCTCTCTCTCTCTCTCTCTCTCTCTCTCTCTGCTCTCTCTCCTCTCTCTCTCTCTCTCTCCCCTCCCCTCCCTCCCTCCCTCCCCTCCCTTCCTCTCTCTCTCTGTCTCTCTCACTGGCTCTCTGTCTCTCTCTGTCTGTCTGTCTGTCTGTCTCTCTCTCTCTTTCTCTCTTTCTTTCTCTGCTCTTCCTCTCCAACTTCTCCTCCTATTATTATGATCCTGTCACCCTAGGTCTGCAAGGGCTAAGCCTGGAGGTAATCTGAATGACAAGCACAGTTATATTCTTAGAATAATGCCCTCCTTTCCTCTTTCAAGTTGACCTATTAAACTTGGACCAAATTTAAGTGCTAAAGTTCTTCTAATGGAAAAGATTTTCTCTAAGAAACTGTTCAGTTCCCTCAAGTAAATAGACCCTTGGTGGCCCTGGACATATTGGTCCTCAAGACCAGTGGTCTCTAACCTTTTTGGCACCAGGGACCAGTACTCCTACGAGAATCTAATGCCTGATGATCCGAAGTGAAGCTGAGGCAGTGATGCTGGCACTGGAAAGAGGCTGCAGATACAGCTGAAGCTTCACTTGGTCCCCCGTCACTCACCTCCTGCCGTGTGGCCTGGTTCCTAATAGGCCACAGACTGGTACTAGTCCACAGCCTGGGGGTTGGGGACCCCTGCTCTAGACAGGTTAAAGCTGCCAAGCTCAGACCCTGTGCCACTGCTGTGGATGAAAGCCCATCAACTTTAAAATATATATACATATATATTTAAAATAAAACTTTATTAATGTATATTGTTGAAGACACAAATAAAAAAGATTCAAATTTATATATTATGATCATAGATTGGAAAATGAAATATTTAAATATAATAGTTCTTTTCTAATTGAGATATAGATTCAGTGCAATTAAAAAACAAGTTTTTGTTTTGTTTTCCTCCCAGCTTTATTGAGATGTAATTGACATAAAACATGTCTAAGTTTAAGGTATACGACATGATGTTTGTTTTTTTTATTTTTTAAATTAACTATTACATTTATTGGGGTGACATTGGTTAATAAGATTTTATAAGTTTCAAGTGTACGATTCTATAATACATCATCTGTATATTGCATTGTATGTTCACCACCCAAAGTCTAGTCTCTTTCTCTCACCATATATTTGACCCCCTTTACCTTCTTCAAACTCTGCCCCTCCCCCTTCCAATTTCGTAACCACCATATTGTCCTCTGTGTCAATGAATTTTTTGTTTGTTTGTCCATTTGTTGCTTTCTGTATTATATCCCGCATATAAGTGAAATCATATGGCTCTTGTCATTTTTCATCTGACTTATTTTGCTTTCATGATACTCTCAAGGTCTATCCATGTTGCCACAAATGGCATTATTATTTTAGCTTTTCTTATGGCTGAGTAGTATTCCATTGTATATATATACCACAACTTCTTTATCCAACCATCCATCAAAAAAGACCTGGGTTGTTTCCATGTCTTGGCTACCATGAATAATGCTGAAATGAACATAGGCATTCATATATCTTTATAAATAAATGTTTTCAAAATTTGGGGATAGATACCCAGAAAAGGGATTGCTGGGTCATATGGTAGCTCTATTCTTAATTTTTTGAGGAATCTCCATACTGTTTTCCATAGTGGCTGTACCAATTTACATTCCCACCAGCAGTGTATGAAGGTTCCTTTTTCCCTGCACCCTCTCCAACACTTGTTATTTCTTGTCTTGTTGATAATAGCCATTCTAACAGGTGTGAGGTGATATCTCATTGTGGTTTTGATTTGCATTTCCCTTATAGCTAGCAAAGTTAAGCATCTTTTCATATATATCTGTTGGCCATTCGTACGTCTTCTTGGGAAAAGTGTCTGTTCAGGTCCTCTGCCCATTTTTTAATTGGATTGTTTGTTTTTTGTTGTTGTTGAGTTGTGTTAGTTCTTTATATATTTTGGATATAACCTCTTATTGAAAGTATTAGCAAATATCTTCTTCCATTTGGTCGGTTGCCTTTTTGTTTTGTTGATGGTGTCTTTTGCTGTGCAGAGGCTTTTTAGTTTGATATAGTCTCAATCATTTATTTTTGCTTTTACTTCCTTTGCCTTTGGGGTCAAGTTCATAAAAGCCTTTCTGAGACCAAGGTTCATTACTTTAGTACCTATGTTTTCTACTATGTATGTAAATGTTTCAGGTCTTATATTTAGGTATTTTATTTATTTGGGGTTAATTTTGGTGTATGGTGATAGCAGTCTAGTTGCATTCTTTTGATTTTGGCTCCTTTGTCAAGAATTAGTTGTCCATATACATGTGGGTTTGTTTCTAGGCTGTCAATTCTGTTCCATTGGTCTACGTGTCTGTTTTTTCTACCAATGCCATAATGTTTTGATTATTGTTGCTTTTGTAGTGTAATTTGAAGTCAGGGCGTGTGATACCTCCAGCTTTGTTCTTTGTTCTCAGGATTGCTTTGGCTATTCGGGGTCTTTCATGGTCTCATACAAATTTAATAATTTTTTGTTTTATTTGAGAAATGCCATTGGGATTTTGATGGGGATTGCATTAAATCTGTATACTGCTTTGGGTAATATGGCCATTTTAGCTATGTTGATTCTTCCAACCCATGAACATGAAATATTCCGTTTCTTTGTGCCGTCCTCAATTTCTTTCAATATGTCTCATAGTTTTCAGGGTATATGTCTTTCACAAACTGTTAAGTTTATTCCTAGGTATTTTATTCTTTTTGTTGCAATTACAAAAGGAATTTTTTTTTAATTTCTTTATCTGAAATTTTATTGTTAGTATATAGGAACACAATGGATTTTTGTACATTGATTTTGTATCCTGCAACTTTACTATATTTGGTTATAGTTTCTAATAGTTTTTTGTTGGATTTTTTAGGGTGTTCTGTATAAAGATTTATGTCATTTGCAAAAAGCGACAATTTTACTTCTTCATTCCCAATTGAGATGCCTTTTATTTCTTTCCCTTGCCTGATTGATCTGGCTAGAACTTCCAGTACTATTTTGAATAACAGTAATGAAAGTGGGAATCCTTGTTTCGTTCCTGATCTTAGAGGAAACACTTTCAGCTTTTCACCATTGAGTGTGACGTTAGCTGAGAGTTTGTCATATATGGCCTTTATTATGTTGAGGTACTTTCCTTCTATACCTATTTTATTCAGTGTTTTAATCATAAATGGATGTTGTATCTTGTTAAATGCTTTCTCTGAATCTATTGATACGATCATATGATTTTTATCCTATATGTTGTTAATATTGGTGTATCATATTGATTGATTTGCATATGTTGAACCATCCTTGTGCCCCTGAAATGAACCTCACTTGATTGTGATATGTTATCTTTCTGATATATTGTTGTATTTGCTAGTATTTATTTGGGAATTTTGTACCTATATTCATCAGAGATATTGGTCTGTAATTTTTTTTCTGTGTGTGTTGTCCTTGTCAGGTTTTGGTATCAAGGTAATGCTGGCCTCATAAAATGAGTTAAGAAGTATTGCCTTTTCAATTTTTTGGAAGAGTTTGAGAAGAATAGGTATTAAATTTTCTTTGAATGTTTGGTAGAATTCACTGGTGAAGCCATCTGGTCCTGGACTTTTTACATTTTGGGAGGTTTTTGATGACCGTTTCAATTTCCTTACTGTTAAACAGCCTATTTAGATTTTCCAGTTCTTCATGATTAAATCTAGGAAGGTTGTATCTTTCTAAGAACTTGTCCATTTCTTCTAGGTTATTGAATTTGGTGACATACAATCTTTCATAATATTCTTGTTTAGTCCTTTGTCTTTCTGTGGTATTTGCTGTAACTTCTCCTCTTTCATTTATGATTTTGTTTATTTGAGTCTTTTCTCCTTTTTCCTTAGTGTGTCTAGCCAGAGATTTGTCAATTTTATTAATCTTTTCAAAGAACCAAGTCTTTGTTGCATTAATTTTTTTATTGTCTTTTTGTTCTCTATTTCATTTAATTCTGCTCTAATTTTTATGATTTCCTTCCTCCTACTGACTTTAGGCTTTGTTCTTTTTCTAGTTCTTTAATGTGAAATGTTAGGTTATTTATTTGAGATTTTTCTTGTTTCTCGAGGTAGGCCTATAATGATATAAACTTCCCTCTGCTTTTGCTGAATACTCCCAATTTTGATATTTCTTATTATCATTCTCATTTATCTTTACGCCTCTTTTGATCTCTTCTTTTATTTCTTCTTTGACCCAGTCATTGTTTAGTAGCATGTTGTTTAATCACCAAATATTCATGGTTTTTACCACTTTCTTTTTGCAGATTTCCAATTTCAAAGCATTGTGGTGAACAACATGATAATTTGATATACATGTAGATAGCAAAATGATTACCACAATAAGGTTAGTGAAAACATTCTTTACCTTAAATATTTACTACCTCATTATTATTATGGTGAGAACATTTAAGATCTAATCTCATAGCAACTTTCCAGTATATAATACAGTATTGTTAACTATAGTCGCCACGATGTACATTTGATCCCCAGAACTTATTCATCTTATAACTGGAAGTTTGTACCTAATGACCAACATCTCCTCATTTTCCCCTCAGGCTCCAGCCACCACCATCCTCTTCTCTGTTTCTATGAGTTCAATGATTCCACATATGTACAATCATACAGCCTTTCTCTGTCTGACATCTATAAACTTCTCTGCTTGGGCCTGCCCTAAAACATTATCAATATGGGCACAGAAGAATACATTTATCTTGCCTGCATTCTCTTGGGCACTCTGCAGGGCATCCACATTTAGGTTTCTTGGCTTATTGGCCCTAGGATGCTTCCTTCTTAGAGTGTGTTACTTACTATATATTTCTGGAGCAGAGGCTAGGTGGTAGGTACTATGAGGATGCTGTGAAGAATTAGACATGAATTCTGTTTTGAAGGAGCATTCACAATGAGTTCTAGATCATGTGACTCAACAATCTACCAAATTAAGAATCTCTGTTGTAATAGTACTCCTGCCAAGTGGCTCATCTGGCCTCTGCCTGGATCCTTACCAGTTTTTCAAAGAAGGGCTTTCCACTTTAGAATAGTTTAAGTCATTAGAGGTTTTTTATTCTTTTTTTTATTAGTTTCAAGTATACAGTACATTGGTTAGACATTTATATAGTTTATAAAACGATCCCCCTAATTGCTCCTTCCCTCCTCTGGTTTTCCACCTAACCAATATATTAATGCTAACTGCATTCCTTATGCCATGCTCCCTATCCTCATGACCATCATTAGAGGTTTCTCCCTATTTAAAGCTGAAATCCATTTCCCTAACACTTGGTTCTAGCTTTTATCCTTTGTAGCCAGACAAAATAAATAGAATATTTCTTCTTCATGATAACTATTAAGATATTTGAAAATAGCTCTTATAGCCCCTCTAAGTATCCTCTTTTTGCCAATTCTCAAAGCAACTTTCTTTTTTTTTAAATAATATATTTTTTTTAATTTTTCAATTATAGTTGACATACAATATTATATTAGCTTCAGGTATACAACATAGTGATTAGACATCTATATAATTCACGAAATGATCACCCAAATACATCTGGTACCCATCTGACACCATATATAGTTATTCTATCATCGACTATATTCTTTATGCTATACTTTATATCTCCATGACTATTTTGTAACTGCTATTTTGTATTTCTTAATTCCTTCCACTTTTTTTCACCTATTCCACCAAACTCCCTCCCATCTGGTAATCCTCAAAATATTCTCTGTATCTATGAGTTTTTTCTGTTTGTTTGTTTGTTTGTTTGTTTGTTTTGTTCTTTAGATTAAAATTGTGTATGAAATTATATGGCATTTGTCTTTCTCTATCTGACTTACTTCACTAGCACAATACCCTCTACATACATCGTGAAATATCTTTTTCCATCCCTTTACTTTTAGTCTGTGTGTGTCTTTTAATCTGGAGTCTCTTGAAGGCAACATATGTAAGTATCTTAGTTTCTTATCCATTCAGCCACCCTATCTTTTGTTTGGAGCATTTAATTATTTTTCATTTGAAGTACTTGTTGATAGATATACTGGCTTGTGATGATGAACTCCTTTAGCTTTTTCTTGTCTGGGAAACTCTTTATCTGTCCTTTGATTCTAAATGATAGCTTTGCTGGGTAGAGTAATTTTAGTTGTAGGTCCTTGCTTTTCATCAATTTAAATATTTTGGGCCAAATTCTTCTGGCCTGAAAAGTTTCTGTTAAGAAATCGGCTGACAATTGTGGGAGATCCCTTGTAGATAACTAACTGCTTTTCGTTTGCTACTTTTAAGATTCTCTTTTTGTCTTTAAAGTTTTGCGTTTTAATTATGATGTGTTTTGGTGTGGGCTTCATTAGGTTGATCTTGTTTGGAACTCTCTGCACTTCCTGTGCTTGTATGTCTATTTCCTTCACTAGGTTAAGGAAATTTTTTGTCATCATTGCTTGAAATCAGTTTTCAATTCCTTGCTCTCTCTTCTCCTTCTGGTACCTGTATGATGCAAATATTGTGTGCTCGATGTTGTCCCAGAGGCGCCTTAAACTATCCTCATTCTTTTGGATTCTTTTTTCTTGTTGTTGTTCTGATTAGGTGTTTTCTGCTATGTTATTTTCTAAATCATTAATTCATTCCTCTACTTTATCTAATCTACTGTTGATTCCCTCTAACGTATTCTTCATTTCAGTTATTGTATTCACTTCTGACTGTTTTTAAAGTTTCCATCTCTATTTTTATTTCTTTGTTAAAGTTTTCAATGAATTCATCTACTCTCTCCCTAAGTTTATTGAGCATCCTTAAAATCAGTGTTTTTGAACTGTGCATCTGGTAAATTGCTCATCTCCATTTTATTTAGTTCTTTTTCTGGAGCTTAATTGTCTTCTTTCATTTGAGATATGTGTCTTTGTCTCTCTATTTTTGCTGCCTCCCTGTATTTTTTTCTATGTACTAGTTGGAGCTGCTATGTCTCTTGATCTTGGTCAAGTGGCCTTATATAGTAGGTGTCCTGTGGGGCCCAGTGGCACAGTCTCCATGGTCACCTGAGCTGGGTGATCCAAGTGAGTCCCTTGTGTGGGTTGTGTGTGTCCTCCTGGTATGGTTAAGCCTTGATTGCCTTTGGCACATCAATGGAGGGATTGATCCTCAGGCTGATCGATTGTGAGGACTAGCTATGACTCAAGTAGAGGAGCTATTATTGTTCAAGGGCTGACCCTATGGAACAGGATTCTATTTAGTGGAGTTCTGGTGCCTGCCAAGTGTACTCTTTGGGTATGTTCTTTGTGGAGGTGGTTGGGTGGTGTTCTGGTGTGGTCTGAAGTTGGCAACTGTGTGTGTTGGTTCTGGGGCCTCTTGGGAGGGGCTATGTTTCTGACAAAGATCAGCTCCTGCCTGTGCCCTGCCCGAAGCCACTTGGTATGAGCTACAAAGTGATCTGCAGATGGTTGTCGCTTGTGCTGGGCTTGGAGGTGCCTGGGAGAAGCTAAGCTGTGAAATGAGGCCAGCTGCCACTAGTGCCGGATCTGGGGCTGCTTAGCAAGAAGTACAGGGCATGCTGAGGCCAGATGCTGCTTTTTAAGGGTTTGTAAACTTTTGAGAGGTTTTAGAAAAGTCTGTAGATAAACCAAGACAGGTGATTTGTATGGAAAAGCCACTAGAAGCAGCTTGGGTGGGTCCGCATGTTAGGTGGGGCAGAGACTCTGGGAATCACCAGGGAGGGGCAAATGGTGTTAGCAAGGTTGATAGAGACTCACATATGGCACCTACCTGTGTCTGCATGCTGGGTAGGACTTATGAAAGGAATGGCTTCTGCCTTCACTTCTTTCTGGGAGAAAGATGCCCCTCCAGCCCTCACCCTGAAGCCAGACAATTCAGTTTCTTCCTGTATGTCCCTAATGTCTTTGAGCTGCTGACCCAGTGTTGGAGCTCAGGGCAAGTGAGTCCATCAGGAAATAAGTCCATGGAAGAGCCCTGTAACCGGAATGCCTGGGACTCCAGCAGTCTTTCATTTCACTTAGCCACAGTCTCCACTGATTTTCACAGCTGAAAATTAATGGAGACTTCTCTTCACTGGAACTCTTGGCTAGGGATCCTATAGAGTGGGGCTGGAACTTCTCACTCCTCAGGGAGGACCTTCACAGCCAAGATACCTCTCTCAATTTTTAAGCACCACTTGTGGGTGTTGGACCAGGTCGTTTTGCATCTCCTCCCCTCCTTTTAGTCTCCATGAGGCTTCTTCTGTGTTTACTTAGTTGTAGGACTTCTGTTTAGTTCGACTTCAGGTGATTCTCAATGATGGTTTTTCTGAAGTTTAGTTGTAATTTTGATATGGTCATAGGAGCAGGCGAGCACAGTATTTACTTACACTGCCATCTTGACCAGAAGCTGTTTGTCTTTTATATTTGAGACATAAATATGTGCTGTATATTCTTGATACAAGTCATTAGTCAGATATATGCATTGGAAATATTTTCACCCAGACTGTGGCTTACCTTTCTTTTTCTTTTCTTTTCTTTTTTTTTTTTAACGGAACAAGCCTTTTAATTGTATTTATTATTCAAAAAAGCTTCGTTATTTTATTTAGTTTTCTGACTGCGTGCTTGTACCTTCAACACTTTCACAACGATTTTCTGCTCCTCAATAAAGAAAGCACGCTTGATCCAGTCATGGACACATTAGCACTCATGGATTCACCATGGGCTCTGCTGACATGTTATTTAATTTTAAACTACCTCATTAGAACTTTAGGTCTCAGAGCACAAATTCCATGAAGTTGGCCTGGACACACGCCACATGCCGGTTTTGGTGCTTTCCTAACCTCTTTGATATAAGGGTAAACAATTTTATTACCAGGGATTCGGGACAGCCTACTTTAGTTAGAAGCTGTATTGCAGGACAGCATCTGACAATATGTCAACTGCTGAACCATTCTGAATACCTGCAGAGACTATCCCCAGAAGAATCTGATTTTCTTAACAGTGCTTTAAAGCATAGAAAATATGCATTTTGACAAGGTCCATTTTATTATTTTCTCCATTTGTAGTTTGTGTTTTATATGTCCTATATAAGAAATCTTTGCCTACCACAAGATTGCAAAGATTTTCACCTGTGTTTTTTGTTAGGAAGCTTTATAGTTTGAACTTTTACATTTAGCTCTATGATCTATTTGAAGTTAGTTTTTGTGTCAAGGTGAGATAAAGGTCAGAGTTTATAGTTTTTATATGGATATCAAGCTTTTTAGTACCATTTGTTGAATAGTCTATACTCTCCACATTGAATAATTTGATCTCTTTGTTGAAATTAATACATATGCATGGGTCTCTTTGTGGACCCTCTATTCTGTTGCATTGACCTACTTGTGATCCTTGACTCACACTATTTCGTTTTGTTTTTTTAATATTTTTTTATTTTTCGATTTCAGTTGACATATGATATATTAATTTCCAGTGTACAGCATAGTGATTAGACATTTATATAACTTAAGAAGTGATCACCCCAATAAATCTAGTACTCATCTGACAGTATACAATAAGCCACACTATTCTGATTACCATAATTTTAATAGTAAGTCTTCAAATCAGGAAGTTTAAGTCTTCCAGATTTACCCCCACCCCAAGATTGTTTTGGCTATTTTAAGCCATTTGTAACTTCATGTAAATATTATAACTTGTCAGTTTCTACAGAAAAGTATGTAAAGATTTCATTGATCAATTTGAGGAGAATTGATATCATAATGATGTGGAATCTTCCAATTCATGACTATGGTATGTATACCTCCCTACAAATTTTACTTTATTTTATTTTTTTAATTAAGTTTATTGGGGTAACATTGTTTAATACAATTATATAATTTTCAGGTATATAGTATAATTTGACATCTATATATTCTATTGTGTGATTACCACCCAAAGTTCAGTTTCCTTCAGCTACCATATATTTGATCCCCTTTACCCACTTCACCTCCCTACATATTTTAAGTCTTCATTTATCTTAGTCTTTGTAGTTTTCAGGGTAGAGATCTTGCATATCTTTTGTTAAATTTATTTCTAAACATTAATTGTTTGAATGTTATTTTAAATGGATTTTTTCAATTTGTATGCTGCTACTATATAAAAATATAATTCATGTTTGTATGTTGACTGGTATACTATGATCTTAATAACTTTAATTCATAGTTTATTTATTCATTTTTCCCCTAGATTCCTTAGGGTTTTCTATATAAATAATTTTGCTGTCTGCCATTTATTTCTTTTACTTGCCTTATTGCATTGGCTGGGATATCCAATATAATTTTGAATACAAGTGGTGGAATCATATCTTCTTATCTTGTTACTGGAATTATGAGGTTTATGTTTAATATTTACCATTAAATATGATGTTCGATGTAGGACTATTTTGTATTATCTGAATTATGAAATTTTCTTTAATTCCTAGTTTACAGAGAATTTTAGCATTAACGGATATTGAGTATTGCCAAATAATTTTCTATATCTATTAAGATGATCATATATATTATCTCTGTTATTGTGGTAAATTATATTACTTAATTTTTAAAAGTAAAACCAATCTTCAATTCCTCATGTGCACATCAATTGGTGATGATGTATTTTTGTTATATATTACTGGATTCAATATGCTAGGGGTCAGCAAACTTTTCTTCGGTAAAGGACCAGATGTTAAATATTTTGTCTCATAGGCCATATGGTCTTTGTGACAACTACGAAACTCTGCTTTTGTAGTCAGAGACCATACATAATTGAATGGGCGTGGCTGTGTTCCAATAAAATGTTTAATTACAAAAACAGATGGCAGACCAGATTTGGCCTGTGAGCTATCGCTTGCCAACCTCTACAATATGGTAATGATTTGTTAATGATATCTGCATCTATTCTTATGAGAGGAATTTTTCGTTCTTGGAATGTATTTGTCAGATTTTGAAATTAGCATTATGCTGATCTCATAAAATGAGTACAGCATTGTTACTTCCTCCTCTATTTTCTGATAAAGCTTGTGCGAGGTTGACTTTTTTTTTTTTCTCTTAAAAGTTTAGTGGAATTTGCCAGCGAAGTAATCTGGACCTGAGCTTTTTCATGGGGAGATTTTTATGACAAATTCTATTGCTTTCATTGATATAGGACTATTCAGATTTTGTATTTCTTCTTGAGTCAGTTTTGAGAAGTTGTATTTTTAAAGGAATTTGTCCCTTTCTTCTGTTATTGAACTTATTAACCCTTGAATGTCTGTAAGTTCCACAGCGATGTCTCTTGTCTCATTCCTTTACTGAGAATTTGTATTTTCTCTATTTTATCCCAATCATTCTTGCTAAACACTTACCAACTTGAGTATTCTTTGCAAAGAACCATTTTTGTGTCTTTTTAATTTTCTCCTTTTTCTTTTAAAATGATTTTCTCTTTCATATATTTAAACGCTTATTATTTCCTTGATTCTGCTTAATTTAAATTTAATTTGCCCTTCCTTTTTCCTAACTTCTTAAGGTCAAAACTTAGATCATTGACTTTTAAAACTTTTTTATTTTCTAATATAAGCACTTAAAGTTATACATTTTCTAGCAAACAATGCCTTACCTGGAATCCATAAATTTTGATATGTTATCATGTTTATTCAGTTCAAATATTTTCTAATATCTGATATAATTTCTTCTTTGACCTATGGATTATTAAATCTGTGTTACTTAACTTTTGAATATTTGGTGTTCTACATAGTAGTTCTGTTTTTTGATTTCTAATTTAAATTCATTTGGACAGAGAAAATACACTCTATGATTTCAATCATTTTATATTTATTAAGAAGTGTTTTATGAAATATAATATGGTCTATCAAGTTGCATGTTGCTGGAATGTTTTAAAAAGATATATATTCTGCAGTCGTTGGATGGAAAGTTCTATGATGAGAAGTTTGTTTATATTCTTATCTGTTCCTCTGCAGCTAGTGTAATTTTTTTTGCCTGTATTTAAATATTTCATTATCATTGGTTTTCAGGAATTTCATTCTGAAACATTTGATATGGATTACTTTGTGTTTTCCTTGCTTAGGTTAATTGAGCTTTTTGAACCTATAGATTTACAGCTGTAATCAAATTCGGAAAATCTAGGATAATTATTTCCTCAAATATTTTTTCTGCACCCTGACTTTGGGGGACTACAATTACACATATGTTAGAGCGGCTTGATTTTGTTCTGTAGATTACTGAGATCCCGTTGATTTTTATTTGGCTTTTTTAATTTATTTTTTCTTTTTCTTTTCTTTTTATCTTTCTTTATTTTATTATTTTATTTTTAAATTTGTATTATGTTGACATTTGTTAATGAAATCTAGTAAATTTCAGGTGTACAATTCAACAGTAAGGCACATATATATATTTACACACACACACACACACACACACACACACACATACACACACACATTGCATTGTCTGTTCATTGCCCACAGTTAGATTTCTTTCTATCACCAAATTTTTCACTCATTTTACCCCATCTACCTCCCCTTTACTCCCTCTCCTTTCTCGCCTTCCCTCTGGCAACCAATAGTCTATTGTCCATCTCCATGAGACTCTGCTTGTTTGTCCTGTTCGTTTGTTGCTTTTAGGTTTATATACCACATATAAGTGATATCATGTGATTTTTAACTTTTTCTGTCTGGCTTATTTTGCTTGGCATGATTATCTCAAGGTCCATCCATGTTGTTGCAAATGGCAGTATTTCATCTCTCCTTATAGCTGAGTAATATTCCATTGTATATATGTACCACAGCTTCTTTAGCCAGTCATCTATCATAGAACACATCGGTTGTTTCCATGTCCTGGCCACTGTGAATAATGCTGCTATGAACATCACTGTGCAAAACTCTTTTCAGATATGGATTTTTAAGTCTTTGGAGTAAATACCCAGTGGAGGGATTGCTGGATCATATGGTAGATCAATTCTTAATTGTTTGAGGAACCTCTATACTGTTTTCCATAGTGGCCGTACCAATTTGCAGTCTCAACAGCAGTGTACAAGGGTTCATTTTTCTCCATATCCTCTCCAATATTTGTTATTACTTTTCCTGTTGATTATAGCTATTCTAACAGGTGTGAGATGGTATCTCATTGTGGTTTTGATTTACATTTTCCTAATAGCTAGCGATGTTGAGCACCGTTCATAATATTTGTTGACCATTTGTATGTGTACTCTAGGGAGAAGTGTCTGTTCAGGTCCTCTGCCCAATTTTTGATTGGATTGTTTGATTATCTGTTGTTATTGAGTTGTATGAGTTCTTTGTATATTTTGGATAATAAGCCCTTATCGGAGGTGTTGCTTGCAAATATATTTTCCCATTCAGATGGTTGTCTCCTTACCTTGTTTATGGTTTCTTTTGCTGTGCAGAAGCTTTTTAGTTTGATGCAGTTCCATTCATTTATTTTACCTTTTACTTCCCTTGCTTTTGAGGCCAAATTCATAAAATCTTCTTTAAGTCCAAGTTTAACGCCTATATTTTTTTCCATGCAATTTATTGTTTCAGGTCTTCTATTCAGGTCCTTAACCCATTTTGAGTTAATTTTCGTATATGGTGATAGCCAACAGTTTAGTTTCATTCTTTTGCAGGTGGCTTTCCAGTTTTCCCACCACCATTTATTGAAGAGGCTTTCCTTTCTCTGCTGTATGTTTTTGATTTTTTTGTTGTTGTTGAAAATTATTTACCAATATGAACATGGCTCTACTTCTGGACTCTTGATT